>NW_022321706.1:0-12356 GCF_002776525.5 Piliocolobus tephrosceles | reverse complement strand
ATCACTATCATCATCACCACCAGCATTATCATCACTATCATCATCACTGTCATCATCACTATCATTATCATCACCACCATTATCATCATCACCATCATTACTACCACCACCATCATCATCACCATCACTATCATCATCATCACCATCATTATCATCATCACCATCATCACTATCATAATCATCACCATCATTATCATAATCACCAACATCATCATTATCACCATCATCATCACTATCATCACCATCATCACCATCATCACCATTATCACTATTGCCATCATCGTCATCATCATATCATCGTCATCAGCACCATCATCACTATCGTCATCACCACCATCACCATCATCACTATCACCATCATTGTCACCATGATCATCGTCATCATCACCATCACCACTATCACCATCACCACCATCATCAGTGTTCATCACTATCACTATCGCCAGCACTGTCACCATCATCATCATCACCATCAACATAATCACCATCACCATCATCACCAACGCGATCACTATTACCATCATTGTCACCATCATCATCACTATCATCACCATCACCTCCATCATCACCATCATCACTATTACCATCTTCATTACCATCATTGTCACAATCATCACTATCATCATCATCACCATCATCACTATGACCACCATCATTGCTGTCATCACTATCATCACCATCATCATCATCATTATGACCACGATCATTGCTGTCATCACTATCATCATCACCATTGTCATCGTCATTATACCATCATCACTGTCACCATCATCACTATGACCACCATCATTGCTGTCATCACTATCAGCATCATCATCATCACCACTATCACCATCATCACTATCATCACCATTATCATCACTGTCATCATCATCATCACCATCATCATCACCATCATTATCATTATCACCATCATCAACATCATCCCCATCACCAACACCATCATCACCACCACCATCATCATCACCATCATCACAATCAGCAGCATCATTATTCTTACCTTCAACACCAACACCATCATCATCCTTACTTGTGCAGAACATTGAAGGTTACAAAGTAGTTTCACAGTCAGAATGTAATAAATTTGCATGACCTCCAAGGCATGGTTTATTATTCTTATTTTATAGGCAGAATAATGAGGCTCAGGAAGATCAGAGCATAGGCCACCTGATTTCAAGTATGGCAAAAATGAGCGATCTAGAGAACATAACATAGAGCCTGGAGGGCTCACGATGGGCCAATCAGGGCACACGTGGCTCCCAGCTGCAGGCATTCTCTCAAGGGCGTGGTCCCACCCACAGGTGGTCTATGGAATCTGGAGCCACTGGTCATGGGAGCTGACTGGGCCTGGACAACCAATGACAATCTCTAGTCTCAGGTCAGAAACAAGACAAGAAGACAGTAAGGAAAGGGGGGACAGGACTTCATGAAAGGGATAGAAGGATCCATGCAAACTTCAATTGTTACTGAAATAAAAGGAAGCAAAGAAAAGTTCGTGGGTGCTATGAATAGAAGTGCATCACCCCAGGGTTTTCCAATTTGGACAACTTTCCAGGACCGTAAAATGGAGATCATAATAGTACCTGCTTCACCAGGTTGTCAAGAAGAGAATACATGTAAAGTGCTTAAAACAATGATAATAGCTCATGGTAAGAGCTCAATCAATGTTAAATGCTGTTCTTGTTGCTTGCTCTCTTCCCCCTTCCTCCCTTTTTTCCTCCTTTTCACTATTTCCCTTCTCCTCTCCCTTCTCTCCCTTCTCACCCTTCTTCTCCTCCCCCTCCCCTCTTCTTCTTCTTCTTCTCTTCCTCCTCCTCCTCCTCCTCTTCCTCCTCCTCCTCCTTTCTCCTCTTACTCTTGGCCAGGCTGGGGTGCTGGGACAGAGCAAGGGAGTGGCCATTGCTGTTGGTGGCTGTGCAGTACCCAGGAAGCTGAGTGCAGGAGACCAGCTTGTCCTCCCACTTATAACCAAGGGCTCCACTCACCCTGGGCCCACAGGCTGCTCCTCTAATGTCCACTGGCTGGAAAGGCAGAGAGGGCTTTTCCCAGGCCCCACACCTCCATGTGAAGAGGGCCCTCAGCCTTCTTCCCTCAGGGGTAACTGAAAAGTGATGTGATGTTCTCCCCGCCATTTTCCTGGATAATAACAACAGAGGAGATGGATATCTTCCTGTGCTTCCCATTAGTAGAAAACCGCCTTCCACATCTGCACCTTGGGGCTACTTCTGAAACAAGCTGCTTTTCTGAAGATTGGTTCCAGTTTTGGTCATTTGGAGCCCAGATCTTTTAGCTCAAAGATCCATTGTTCCCAGTGATGCTTACCTGCTGACAGCCTTCCCCATAGGCAGTGCAGCAGAGCTGCAGCAAGGATAGTCCTGGCTTGAGTTTGTGGACTTGGGGATGAAAGAATTATTTTTTTAATGGATACGGGGCCAGCTCAAACACAGTTTTAAAAAATTTCTGCATGTGTTTTCTTTCTAATTTATTTATTTTATTATTATTTTTTTGAGACAGGGTCTCTCTGTTGCTCAGGGTGGAGTGAAGTGGTACGATCTCGGCTCGCTGCAATCTCTCCCTCTCGGGTTCTCTTGCCTCAGCCTCCCGAGTAGATTACAGGCGTGTGCCACCATGGCTGGCTAATTTTTGTGTTTTTAGTAGAGACAGCGTTTCACCATATTGGCCAGGCTGGTCTCCAACTCCTGACCTGACGTGATCCTCCCAAAGTGCTGGGATTACCGGCGTGAGCCACCATGGCTGCCCTAATTTCTTGTTTTTATTCATAGAGCTTACTTGTAAGATCAGTTTTAGATTTCGGGAAAATCTAGCAGAAAGTACAGAGCATTCTTATACAAACCCCACCCCTAGTTTCCCTTATTACTCGTATATTAATAGTATACTAATAGTAATATTATTCTATTATGCAATAATAGAATAATTATGCGGTATAATAATTGCATTCATGTGGCACATTTGTTACAATTTGTGGGCTAACATTGATACATTATTAACTAAAGTTGACAGTTTACATTGGGGTTAACTCTTGGTGTTGTACATTCTATGGATTTAGACAAATATATCCACCATTATAGTGTCATATTGGATAGTTTCACTCCCCTAAAAATCCTATGGGCTCCACCTATACCCCTCCCTCCCTCTGCCAACCCCTGGCAACCACTGATCCTTTTACTGTCTCTATAGTTTTGCCTTTTCCAGACTGCCATAAAGTTGAAATCATACAGTATGTAGCCTTTTGAGATTGGCCTCCTTCACCCGGCAATACGCATTTAAGTTTCCTCCATGTATTTTCAGGTCTTGACAGCTCACTTTTTTTTTTTTTTTTTAATACAGACTGGAGTACAGTGGTGTGATCTCGGCTCACTGCAACCTCTGCCTCGCAGGTTCTTCTGCCTCAGCCTCCCGAGTAGCTGGGACTACAGGCGTGTACCACCACACCTGGATAATTTTTATATTCTTAGTGACGATGGGGTTTCATCATGTTGGCCAGGCGGGTCTTGAACTCCTGACCCCAAAGGATACACCCGCCTCGGCCTCCCAAAGTGCTGGGATTATAGGCATGAGCCACCTTGCCCAGCCCACAACTCACTTTGGTTTTAGTGCAGAATAATATTCTGTTGTTTGGATGCATCACGGTGTATTTAACCATTCACCCACCAAAGGACATCTTGACTGCTTCCAAGTATTGGCAATTATGAAGAAAACTGCTATAAATGTTCACGTATAGGTTTTTGTGGGCCTAAGTTTTCACTCATTTGGGCAAATACCAAGGAGTGAGATCGCTGGATCAAATGCTAAGAGTATGCTTAGTTTTATACGAAACGGTCAAACTGTCTTCCAAAGTGGCCGTACCATTTTGCATCCCCACCAGCAATGAATGAGATTTCCTGTTCCTCCACACCCTCCCCAGCGTTGGGTAATGTCCGTGTTCTGATTTTTGGCCATTCTGAAAGGTGTGTAGTAGCATTTCATTGTTGCCAAAGAATCTAGTGAAGTTCTCATTCTAATCCTTTTATCTTTTTCCTCACAGCCCATCTCACCTTGTAGGCCACTCTTCTCCTGGCTAACACAGTCCTAGGACCCTCAGGGTACCTTTTGTATCCACCCATCCCACTCTAGCACTCTACCCAGGCTGGTGTCACGAGACGTGTCCCATGTTCCAGGTAGCCACTTCTCCCCATCTCCCTCCCCCTTCACCCCCATTGTCACAGTTGTTGAGGAGGCTTAGAGAAAAGGTGCTCAATTGTCCACTTAACAGAAACGTGAGATTGACTCACAACCCCTGAATTCTTTAGATATTTGCATTTTGAAAATACTACTCTCTCATTTGTTCTGAATTTTGCTGCTAAAGACCCAAATTAATTTAAAACCAGAATCCCTAGATCTCTTAATCTCTTCTTCTTCACCTGTAAAATGACCCTATCAGAATCTAAGGATTAATTTCTAAAGTCTTATCTGGCCAAAATAATTAAAAGTGAGAAAGGAAATGGAATGAAGGGAACAGTGTTGGCAGTGGTCGGGGTGGTGAGTGTCTGCCACAGAGGGACGAGATCGTTCTTGCTTTTCAATTTCCTCCCACCTTTCACTTCTGAAATGTCGGAGTCTTGAAAAGCTCCTCTGAATTTAATTTCAAGCCCACAGAGTCTCCCTGGCATCAGGATAGGGAGGCCTAGGGATGGGAAGGGCACAGAGGTGACTGCAGCCCCTGCACAGATGTCTGACAGGCAAATTGGGGGCTTACAAGAGACCTTTGGTAATTCAGCCCCTCTTATGAAAGGCTCCACTGGAGAGCCAGCGACAGCAGTCCCAGCCTGCCTGTAACATGCCTGGTAGTTCTCAAATCCACTGTGCAATCCAGCCACCTGGAGTGGGGGTGGAAGCAGCTTGTTAGAAATTTAGTGTGTAGGGTCTGACCCCCAGAGGGTCTGATTCTGTGAGCCTGGGACCCAGAAATCGGGACTCTTTTTTTTTGAGATAGGGTCTGTGTCATCTAGGCTGGAGTGCAGTGGCACAATCATGGCTCTCTGCATCCTTGACCTCCTGGGGCTCAAGTGATCCCCACACCTTAGTACTTGAGTAGCTGGGACTACAGGCGTGCTCCACCATGCCTGGTTATTTTTTTTTTTTTTTGTAGAGACGGGGTTTTGCTATGTTGCCCAGGCTGGTCTTGAACTCCTGAGCTCAAATGATCCCACCTTCTCGGTCTCCCAAAGTGCTGGGATTACAGATGCCCGGCCTCAGAAATGGTAACTTTTGCCAAGCCATACAGGTGATTCTGATACAGGGCCATTTGATGGACAAAGAAACAAAGTCGAAATAGTGACCTGGGGAGTCACAGCTGGTCATGCTGTCAGGAGCCGCATTTGAACCTTGGTCTGTTAGGTTCCACAGCCTGGTTCCTTCCACTGGGTCATTCTGCCTCTCTGTTGAATCAACACTGGACTAACCTTCATAACTGGCAACTCAAGGAAGCAAGGAGCATGTATGAGGCTTGGTATGTTCCCAGCTATGCAGTGCTCTGCACATGTGATTTCACGTCAGCCTCACACCATGCTGCAGGGTTGTCTGGTGTGATATTTGCACTGTCCCTATTTTATGAATGAGCATGTTGAGGGCCAGAGAAAGAAAATTATTGGCTCAAGGTCACCCAGCCAGAGAATGGCAGAGTCAGCACGACTGTGATTCAAGATGACCTTCATCTTTTTATCACATGGGGCAGCTGGTGGACGCTGACATTGCCACCTCCCCAGGGGTCCCCTCAAGTCTCTTTCCCTTGACTTCCGTGGCTATGCCATTGTCTCTGGTGTTTGTGGTAGGAGCCTGGAGAACATCTGGGCACAGCGCAGCTCCTGTTTTCTGAAGCTCTCAGGGCCTTCTCTAGGTGACATTCCTAAATTTATGGAGTCCCCTTCATCTGCCTCCCTCCTCATTTCCTTCTGGGTTCTGGAGGTCATAAAGTAGCCTCTTTCCAGGCCACAAGGATGGTGATATTTTACCAAGGCTGCTTCTTGGATCTTCCTCTTTGCGTGTTAGATTGTTCTTTTACCTTAAAGTGGAGAGCACATTCCGGGAAGGTACATATATTTTTTTCCAATTGATTTCTTGTCAGGTCTAACAAGATCAATCAAATCATAATGGCCAATAAAACTGATTTAGCACTCATAAAGTCCCATGACATCTCATATGTGCTGAGAATGAATGACAAGGAGGCAAAACTGCTGCTCACAGGAGAACACTGTATCCATGTGCTCAGTGGCCAAGGTTCCCTTGCTACCCAACAGAAAAATGCCAGACAGACAGAGGCAGGCAGCCCTTCGGGTGCTGGTGGGAAGCCACGCCCACCAGAGTGGCACCAGGACCGATCCCATCCTTGAGTTTAGGAGGGGAAGAAAGCAGCAACTACAGCCTGTGGGTGCCACTAGACAGATGGAAAACCAGAAATGTCCAGAGAAAATATAACTGGGAAACTTGAAACTGTCCATTTTGATCTCGTATTGGGAAGTTCCGTTGCTCACCCCCACCCACTGTGTACTAGTCTGTTTTTGCACTGCTGATATAGGCATACTCGAGACTGGGTAATTATAAAAAAAAAAAAAAGGTTTAATGGAGTCACAGTTCCACGTGGCTGGGGAGGCCTTACAATCATGCCTGAAGGTGAAAGGCACATCTTACATGGTGGCAGGCAAGAGAATAAGAACCAAGTGAAAGGGGTTTCCCCTTATAAAACCATCAAATCTCATAAGACTTATTCACTACCACGAGAACAGTATGGGGGAACCGCCCCCTTGATTCACTTATCTCCCACCAGGTCCCTCCCATAACACATGGGAATTAAGGAGCTACAATTCAAGATGAGATTTGGGTGGGGTCACAGCCAAACTATATCATGCTGTCTAATTAATAAGTGTGCTCATATGGCTAGGACTGGACTTCATGTCCTGGCCCTTCTTGAGTCCTTGTTGCTCCAGAGCTGGCTCTGAGACAGGCCCAGAGGATCCTCCCATAGGAATTTGAAAGCGGGCACTTAGAGACTGAGCCAAGAGTGGAGGAACAGAGGAGAAGCCTGTGCTTGCATGGTAGCTTGTTTCATTAATGGGAGTCACTAGGCTGAAGAGCATAGAATCCTTCGGCTGAGGTTCCTAGAAGGACCCGTGTGCCTATTTCTCCAGCTACTTTGGGGATCCCTGAAACCTGTACCCTACAATAAATCATATCCCAGACAACCAAATGAAATCAGATTTTTTGGGGGAATGATTTGTCCCAGTTCATATAAATCTTGGAAGTGAGACGTTTTATGTAAAGTGGGCTTTAGAGACTGTGTGGCCCGAGCATTGCTGATTTGTGGCCTGCAGAAATATTTCTTGTAGGCTGCCCTTTAACAGTTTTAAACATTTTTAGGTGTCCATGTAGACTCTCCAGTTTACCCCAGTCCCTATCACTCCCTCTTGTCTGACCCCTTGTCTACATCACACAGTGTCATTCCTTGTTGGCCCCTGAGGACATTCAGTTGGTGACTTTGGATTGAGCCCAACCCTCTGACTTTATAGAGAGGTGCAGTCACTTACCCAAAGCCACACAGGGATTAGCATGGCAGGGGCAAGAGCTAAGATTTTTCTAACTTCCAGGAAGAGTGGAAATGGAATGCCAGCCTTCTGAAAGAACCTGTGATATGGACACTGTTGTCAAATATACATTGATTGAATCCCTAATATATGCACTGGTAGGTGCTGGAAATACAACATGGACAAGACCAAGACTTTGATCTGGTGGGCCTCATGTTCTCGTGCAGAGAGGCAGATTGTGTTCTATTAAGCGGTAGTTGGCATTAACAAGAAAAAGAAACATGGTGGGAGATGGAGCACGGGCGACAGTGCTCGTTTACACAGGGAGGTCTTGGGGAAGCACTGATGCAGGTGAGGGATGAGCAGTTGGACAATGTGGGGATGAGCATCCAGCTTGAGGGATGGGACAAAGGACCTGGTGGGCAAGTCAATCTGGGGGTTTGAGAAACAGCAAGAGGAAGAGGGAGGGGCCAGGCACAATGGCTTACATCTGTCATCCCAGCATGATGGGAGACTGAGGCGGGCAGATCACTTGAGCCCAGGAGTTTGAGACCAGCCTGGGCAATAGAGTGAGACCTCGTCTCAGCAACAACAATAACAACAACAACAACAAAAAAAAAAAAAAAAAAAAAGAAGAGGAAGGGCAATGTGTGCAGGTGTTCCAGGTCAAGGTAAAGCTTTTAGCTCTGTTCCCAAGTGGCTTGAGAAGCTTCTGGAGGGTTTGGAACAGAAGGGTGAGCTCATTGCACTTCTGATTGGACAGCATCATTCGGGCTAGTGTGGTGGTGTAAGAGAGCAGACCACGGTCAGGTCAGGCGAGGGGCCAGTGAGGGGCCACAGCAGCGCCACAGGTCAGAGCAGCAGCCACAGAGGCCACAGGAGGGGTGCCGCCTGCTTATTGCCTTTCTTGGAGCTTCACAATGCATATTTGTATCTTAACAGCTTCCAGAAGCCTCCACGTAACAATGATGATTACACAACAAACCCTGCATTTCCCAAATTATGACACCCTCCCCACCCCCCGTCCCCATTACTACAATTGATATCCTGCAAAACTGATTTCTGGAAAACACAATTTTGCAAATTCTACTCCTCTTTCTGCTCCTTGCAATTTCAAATAATCAGATTACCAGGGAGGGTGGTGGTTGATAGGTCCCCTGCAGAGCATTTTGACTCTGCTCCATCCCATCTACCCCGTGGGTATCAATTAGGGCCATTCCTTGCAGCTTGTCCAGCTGTATCAACTCAATATACTCTATTTGGAGCCAACACCACCCCTTCTCTGCATTCTATCTGGGAAGATAAATTCGGTGAATCTGTGAATGACTTAACATGAATCAGATTTATGTTATCGAGACGAGGGGAGAGGAGGTGATGGCTCGCAAAGACCACTGTTCCCCACTGGGCTATTTGAGCCCAGGCTGTTTGCCTCTCATTCTCCCTCCTCGACGCCTTGTACTGCTGAGGCTGCAGGTGAATAAAAGAGCAGTAATGTCTAGAAAGGTCTCAGAGGGCATAGACCTACCTATTTCCCTCCCTCTATCGCTGGCTTATAACTCACCTGCTGCCAACCCTAAGCTGACCTCTGAGTTTTATGGTTGTTTGCTGGCATTGGAGAAGGTTACTAAATTGAAGTGTTGCACTGGGCAATATTAAAGATTCTGGGTTTAGAGCTTTGGGGCCAATAAAGGCCGAGCAGAGCAGCTCTTAGTGGCTTAGTGCTGTGAAGATGTGGGAAGGCTATAGCTTTGGACACAGAATGAGAAGGAGGTCAGTTACGGCTTTCCAGCATGTTCTTTATGCTCCAGGCTCTGGGGGAGGTAGCACGAGTCCTCTTGGGTGTCTCTGCTGCTATGTCACCTGGGTGAGTACCTGTATTTCTTGAATGTCCTTGGGCCAGGCTTGCGCATTCACAGACACTGACAACTGGAGTCCCACGAGGCACTCTGCAAAGTGCCCCGGGCCTTACACTCCCACCTTGCTGCTTGATTGTGGGAGGAGGGCAGGAGTTGGACTTTCTGCTGCTGGGTCCTCATCTGTGGAGACTGGGCGGCCCACAGGCCTCCCAGGCCCCCATCCTGTGCTCTGGGACTGACTCTTGCATGCCCAGGTTTTTGTGAACTCTCACCCATTCCCAGGAGCGGGCAGGCTGGAGATGAGGAATTGTGGTGTTTTGCATTGGACCATCTCCCCTTTCATCAGTGACTGGAATGACCCTAATGGAAATGATGTGAATTGTGGGTCCATCCCAGCAGCTCCTCCAGCCGCCACATCGGGGTGCGTGGCAGCAGCCAGTCCCCACGAGCTGCTTGGTGCTGCCAGGCGCTGCGTGCCGCACAAGGCTGGTGCCTGGTGAAGCTTGAGTGTGTGTGCGTCTTTTCGTGCATTTTCAACTCTCCTTCACCCAAAGCATAGCCAGAGCTTCAGAGATAGTCAGAAAGAAGCATCCACACCCCAGGAGCAGAATTACACAATCATAAAAGTGTGCAAGTGGGAGACAGCTCAGAATCCCAAAAGCTCGCTACAGCGTGACAAATGAGATCAGTCCACATGGGCAAATTATTTAATTGATAAATAACCTATGAGTTTTAGAAGACTAACGGCAGCAAGATATATATTGCAACAATTCCCAAGCAATGTCCTGTAAAAAAATAGCTATTGTTTGTGGCATCAACAGAGTGGTAATTCTTTGGTCTCCGACACCAGGCTGAGGGGTGTGAGGTCAGTGAGTCATTCGCAGGCCGCGCTGCTTCCCACGCAAGACTCAGCGTCTCCAGGTGCCAGGGCCCCTGGGGTTTCCAGCCTGGGATGGACGAGTCTCTACCCCTGGAAGAGCTCTCCCTTTCTGCATGTAACCCCAGGCGAGGGAAAGCAGAACTTGGGGGGAGACTGTAAAACCCAGAGTAAGGTGGACCTTGGGCAGAGTGGGAAGCTCACACCTGCAAGCTGTGTGCAACTGAAAGGCTTGTCAGATTCAGATACGGTGCAGGTGAGGGCCTGGCAAACACTTAAGTTCATTTCTGAGACAGTTAGAGACAAGGTTAAACTCCAGGTGAACGCGGTTCATAGTGGCTGGGATTCCCACTCTCAGACGGAACCCTTCAGACAAGAGTAAAACAGGAGTCACATCTTCACCGCCCGCCCTGCGGTGTGTGCCACGGAGGCCGCTGGGCCGGGGCGTCCAAATGCGGAAGCGGTCCAGCATGCATGGATGTCCCGAGGACTCACGGACGCCGAGTCCCTCTGCGGGGCCCTAATTCCTGCCCCCTTGAGGTGAGACCCCGTTTTCCCCAGCCAAAGGGACTCCAGAGCCGCATTCACCTGACTTGGCTGCCAGCGCCCGCCTTCCTCGGGTTCTCAGGGCAAGGGGTTGTGGTGCATTTTCTGGGGATGGTTTGTGGATGTGGAATAGGGAAATCCTTTCAGGGGTTTTAGTCATTAGGCAATTGGTGATTTTCATATAATGTGCTGGTTTTAGGGGCCAACTCTGATAAGCTGGGGCGCCCTCCCCTTGATTCTAGAACAGAAGGCATTTTGGGCGAAGGACGCTCACGACCTGGTTTGCTGTCCCGCGTGGTTCATGGGGCTTGCCCTGGGCCTGGGGGCCGGAGCCGGGAGCCTCCCCTACAGTGAGGTGGGTCGGGGGCGCCACACGGCGTCTCAGGGGGAGGGGAGGGGCGGCTTCTCTTCCGGGAAGAAGGAAGGGCGGAGGCCCGCGTTCTCTCAGGCGCGGCCTCTGCTGGCGGACGGCGGGGATCGCAGGGCCGAGGGCCCGGGCGCTCGCCGGGGAGGACCCAGGCCGGGGGCCGCTCGCCGCGGGGCGGGGTCACTGGAGAGCGCGCCGAGGGGACGCTTCGTAAATGCCGGCAGCCTGAAGGATGTCGTTGATCTGCGCCCGGTTCGCCAACGCCCGGCCAGAGCCCCTGCGGTGATTCCCCAGGTGCGGAATCAAAACAGATCCCGGAGCGCGCTATCCGCGGGGTTTGCAAGGAGCCGCCCAGGGCTGGAGATTCCGAGGCAAAGACCCGGAGGCCCGCGGAGCTCCGGGCGCAGCTGCAGACCGCGGAGGCCCCAGCAGGGAGTGGGGGCTGGGGGTCCGCAGAGGCAGCTCCGTCCCCGACGCTGAGGGGCGCATGGTTCCCGCAGGCTGTGGAGAATCAAGGACCGGGCCCCGCATTCTTCAGACGCTCCTGGGCCCCCTCTTGCCCCAACGTCCCTCTCCCAGGCAGCCCCACAGTGGGCGATTTTCCTGCACCCCGCACGAGTGCATCCCCATCGCGAACGAGGGGCCGGACCTAGGCTCCGCGCTACCCGGCCCGAGTGTCCAGTGGCCCCACTGGGCGGTGACCACACGGACATGGGTGGGAATAGTCCCTGGACCCGCCGGGAGACCGTCGCGGGGAAGAGGCCGAGCTTGGGGCCGCCCCCGGCAGGGAGGGACGTGCTGCTGGGAAGAGCGGGCAGGTGGCACCCGAACCGCAGCCTGCTGAGCAAGGCGCCAACCGCCCGCCCAGTTTCCTGTCCTTGCAGTAAAACTGTAAAGGGAGACATTTAGCTCGCCAGGAAACTCAGAGCTAAATATTGCAATTTAATTTTAATTAAAAACAAAATTATATTAATTTTTTATGTATGTGTATATATATAGAGAGCGAGCATGATTCGGGAACTTTATATATATATACACACACACATATATATATGTGTATATATATACATTGTGTGTGTGTATCTATCTATCTATCTATCTATCTATCTATCTATCTATCTATCTATCTATCT
>NW_022321705.1:0-12355 GCF_002776525.5 Piliocolobus tephrosceles | reverse complement strand
ATCACTATCATCATCACCACCAGCATTATCATCACTATCATCATCACTGTCATCATCACTATCATTATCATCACCACCATTATCATCATCACCATCATTACTACCACCACCATCATCATCACCATCACTATCATCATCATCACCATCATTATCATCATCACCATCATCACTATCATAATCATCACCATCATTATCATAATCACCAACATCATCATTATCACCATCATCATCACTATCATCACCATCATCACCATCATCACCATTATCACTATTGCCATCATCGTCATCATCATATCATCGTCATCAGCACCATCATCACTATCGTCATCACCACCATCACCATCATCACTATCACCATCATTGTCACCATGATCATCGTCATCATCACCATCACCACTATCACCATCACCACCATCATCAGTGTTCATCACTATCACTATCGCCAGCACTGTCACCATCATCATCATCACCATCAACATAATCACCATCACCATCATCACCAACGCGATCACTATTACCATCATTGTCACCATCATCATCACTATCATCACCATCACCTCCATCATCACCATCATCACTATTACCATCTTCATTACCATCATTGTCACAATCATCACTATCATCATCATCACCATCATCACTATGACCACCATCATTGCTGTCATCACTATCATCACCATCATCATCATCATTATGACCACGATCATTGCTGTCATCACTATCATCATCACCATTGTCATCGTCATTATACCATCATCACTGTCACCATCATCACTATGACCACCATCATTGCTGTCATCACTATCAGCATCATCATCATCACCACTATCACCATCATCACTATCATCACCATTATCATCACTGTCATCATCATCATCACCATCATCATCACCATCATTATCATTATCACCATCATCAACATCATCCCCATCACCAACACCATCATCACCACCACCATCATCATCACCATCATCACAATCAGCAGCATCATTATTCTTACCTTCAACACCAACACCATCATCATCCTTACTTGTGCAGAACATTGAAGGTTACAAAGTAGTTTCACAGTCAGAATGTAATAAATTTGCATGACCTCCAAGGCATGGTTTATTATTCTTATTTTATAGGCAGAATAATGAGGCTCAGGAAGATCAGAGCATAGGCCACCTGATTTCAAGTATGGCAAAAATGAGCGATCTAGAGAACATAACATAGAGCCTGGAGGGCTCACGATGGGCCAATCAGGGCACACGTGGCTCCCAGCTGCAGGCATTCTCTCAAGGGCGTGGTCCCACCCACAGGTGGTCTATGGAATCTGGAGCCACTGGTCATGGGAGCTGACTGGGCCTGGACAACCAATGACAATCTCTAGTCTCAGGTCAGAAACAAGACAAGAAGACAGTAAGGAAAGGGGGGACAGGACTTCATGAAAGGGATAGAAGGATCCATGCAAACTTCAATTGTTACTGAAATAAAAGGAAGCAAAGAAAAGTTCGTGGGTGCTATGAATAGAAGTGCATCACCCCAGGGTTTTCCAATTTGGACAACTTTCCAGGACCGTAAAATGGAGATCATAATAGTACCTGCTTCACCAGGTTGTCAAGAAGAGAATACATGTAAAGTGCTTAAAACAATGATAATAGCTCATGGTAAGAGCTCAATCAATGTTAAATGCTGTTCTTGTTGCTTGCTCTCTTCCCCCTTCCTCCCTTTTTTCCTCCTTTTCACTATTTCCCTTCTCCTCTCCCTTCTCTCCCTTCTCACCCTTCTTCTCCTCCCCCTCCCCTCTTCTTCTTCTTCTTCTCTTCCTCCTCCTCCTCCTCCTCTTCCTCCTCCTCCTCCTTTCTCCTCTTACTCTTGGCCAGGCTGGGGTGCTGGGACAGAGCAAGGGAGTGGCCATTGCTGTTGGTGGCTGTGCAGTACCCAGGAAGCTGAGTGCAGGAGACCAGCTTGTCCTCCCACTTATAACCAAGGGCTCCACTCACCCTGGGCCCACAGGCTGCTCCTCTAATGTCCACTGGCTGGAAAGGCAGAGAGGGCTTTTCCCAGGCCCCACACCTCCATGTGAAGAGGGCCCTCAGCCTTCTTCCCTCAGGGGTAACTGAAAAGTGATGTGATGTTCTCCCCGCCATTTTCCTGGATAATAACAACAGAGGAGATGGATATCTTCCTGTGCTTCCCATTAGTAGAAAACCGCCTTCCACATCTGCACCTTGGGGCTACTTCTGAAACAAGCTGCTTTTCTGAAGATTGGTTCCAGTTTTGGTCATTTGGAGCCCAGATCTTTTAGCTCAAAGATCCATTGTTCCCAGTGATGCTTACCTGCTGACAGCCTTCCCCATAGGCAGTGCAGCAGAGCTGCAGCAAGGATAGTCCTGGCTTGAGTTTGTGGACTTGGGGATGAAAGAATTATTTTTTTAATGGATACGGGGCCAGCTCAAACACAGTTTTAAAAAATTTCTGCATGTGTTTTCTTTCTAATTTATTTATTTTATTATTATTTTTTTGAGACAGGGTCTCTCTGTTGCTCAGGGTGGAGTGAAGTGGTACGATCTCGGCTCGCTGCAATCTCTCCCTCTCGGGTTCTCTTGCCTCAGCCTCCCGAGTAGATTACAGGCGTGTGCCACCATGGCTGGCTAATTTTTGTGTTTTTAGTAGAGACAGCGTTTCACCATATTGGCCAGGCTGGTCTCCAACTCCTGACCTGACGTGATCCTCCCAAAGTGCTGGGATTACCGGCGTGAGCCACCATGGCTGCCCTAATTTCTTGTTTTTATTCATAGAGCTTACTTGTAAGATCAGTTTTAGATTTCGGGAAAATCTAGCAGAAAGTACAGAGCATTCTTATACAAACCCCACCCCTAGTTTCCCTTATTACTCGTATATTAATAGTATACTAATAGTAATATTATTCTATTATGCAATAATAGAATAATTATGCGGTATAATAATTGCATTCATGTGGCACATTTGTTACAATTTGTGGGCTAACATTGATACATTATTAACTAAAGTTGACAGTTTACATTGGGGTTAACTCTTGGTGTTGTACATTCTATGGATTTAGACAAATATATCCACCATTATAGTGTCATATTGGATAGTTTCACTCCCCTAAAAATCCTATGGGCTCCACCTATACCCCTCCCTCCCTCTGCCAACCCCTGGCAACCACTGATCCTTTTACTGTCTCTATAGTTTTGCCTTTTCCAGACTGCCATAAAGTTGAAATCATACAGTATGTAGCCTTTTGAGATTGGCCTCCTTCACCCGGCAATACGCATTTAAGTTTCCTCCATGTATTTTCAGGTCTTGACAGCTCACTTTTTTTTTTTTTTTTTAATACAGACTGGAGTACAGTGGTGTGATCTCGGCTCACTGCAACCTCTGCCTCGCAGGTTCTTCTGCCTCAGCCTCCCGAGTAGCTGGGACTACAGGCGTGTACCACCACACCTGGATAATTTTTATATTCTTAGTGACGATGGGGTTTCATCATGTTGGCCAGGCGGGTCTTGAACTCCTGACCCCAAAGGATACACCCGCCTCGGCCTCCCAAAGTGCTGGGATTATAGGCATGAGCCACCTTGCCCAGCCCACAACTCACTTTGGTTTTAGTGCAGAATAATATTCTGTTGTTTGGATGCATCACGGTGTATTTAACCATTCACCCACCAAAGGACATCTTGACTGCTTCCAAGTATTGGCAATTATGAAGAAAACTGCTATAAATGTTCACGTATAGGTTTTTGTGGGCCTAAGTTTTCACTCATTTGGGCAAATACCAAGGAGTGAGATCGCTGGATCAAATGCTAAGAGTATGCTTAGTTTTATACGAAACGGTCAAACTGTCTTCCAAAGTGGCCGTACCATTTTGCATCCCCACCAGCAATGAATGAGATTTCCTGTTCCTCCACACCCTCCCCAGCGTTGGGTAATGTCCGTGTTCTGATTTTTGGCCATTCTGAAAGGTGTGTAGTAGCATTTCATTGTTGCCAAAGAATCTAGTGAAGTTCTCATTCTAATCCTTTTATCTTTTTCCTCACAGCCCATCTCACCTTGTAGGCCACTCTTCTCCTGGCTAACACAGTCCTAGGACCCTCAGGGTACCTTTTGTATCCACCCATCCCACTCTAGCACTCTACCCAGGCTGGTGTCACGAGACGTGTCCCATGTTCCAGGTAGCCACTTCTCCCCATCTCCCTCCCCCTTCACCCCCATTGTCACAGTTGTTGAGGAGGCTTAGAGAAAAGGTGCTCAATTGTCCACTTAACAGAAACGTGAGATTGACTCACAACCCCTGAATTCTTTAGATATTTGCATTTTGAAAATACTACTCTCTCATTTGTTCTGAATTTTGCTGCTAAAGACCCAAATTAATTTAAAACCAGAATCCCTAGATCTCTTAATCTCTTCTTCTTCACCTGTAAAATGACCCTATCAGAATCTAAGGATTAATTTCTAAAGTCTTATCTGGCCAAAATAATTAAAAGTGAGAAAGGAAATGGAATGAAGGGAACAGTGTTGGCAGTGGTCGGGGTGGTGAGTGTCTGCCACAGAGGGACGAGATCGTTCTTGCTTTTCAATTTCCTCCCACCTTTCACTTCTGAAATGTCGGAGTCTTGAAAAGCTCCTCTGAATTTAATTTCAAGCCCACAGAGTCTCCCTGGCATCAGGATAGGGAGGCCTAGGGATGGGAAGGGCACAGAGGTGACTGCAGCCCCTGCACAGATGTCTGACAGGCAAATTGGGGGCTTACAAGAGACCTTTGGTAATTCAGCCCCTCTTATGAAAGGCTCCACTGGAGAGCCAGCGACAGCAGTCCCAGCCTGCCTGTAACATGCCTGGTAGTTCTCAAATCCACTGTGCAATCCAGCCACCTGGAGTGGGGGTGGAAGCAGCTTGTTAGAAATTTAGTGTGTAGGGTCTGACCCCCAGAGGGTCTGATTCTGTGAGCCTGGGACCCAGAAATCGGGACTCTTTTTTTTTGAGATAGGGTCTGTGTCATCTAGGCTGGAGTGCAGTGGCACAATCATGGCTCTCTGCATCCTTGACCTCCTGGGGCTCAAGTGATCCCCACACCTTAGTACTTGAGTAGCTGGGACTACAGGCGTGCTCCACCATGCCTGGTTATTTTTTTTTTTTTTTGTAGAGACGGGGTTTTGCTATGTTGCCCAGGCTGGTCTTGAACTCCTGAGCTCAAATGATCCCACCTTCTCGGTCTCCCAAAGTGCTGGGATTACAGATGCCCGGCCTCAGAAATGGTAACTTTTGCCAAGCCATACAGGTGATTCTGATACAGGGCCATTTGATGGACAAAGAAACAAAGTCGAAATAGTGACCTGGGGAGTCACAGCTGGTCATGCTGTCAGGAGCCGCATTTGAACCTTGGTCTGTTAGGTTCCACAGCCTGGTTCCTTCCACTGGGTCATTCTGCCTCTCTGTTGAATCAACACTGGACTAACCTTCATAACTGGCAACTCAAGGAAGCAAGGAGCATGTATGAGGCTTGGTATGTTCCCAGCTATGCAGTGCTCTGCACATGTGATTTCACGTCAGCCTCACACCATGCTGCAGGGTTGTCTGGTGTGATATTTGCACTGTCCCTATTTTATGAATGAGCATGTTGAGGGCCAGAGAAAGAAAATTATTGGCTCAAGGTCACCCAGCCAGAGAATGGCAGAGTCAGCACGACTGTGATTCAAGATGACCTTCATCTTTTTATCACATGGGGCAGCTGGTGGACGCTGACATTGCCACCTCCCCAGGGGTCCCCTCAAGTCTCTTTCCCTTGACTTCCGTGGCTATGCCATTGTCTCTGGTGTTTGTGGTAGGAGCCTGGAGAACATCTGGGCACAGCGCAGCTCCTGTTTTCTGAAGCTCTCAGGGCCTTCTCTAGGTGACATTCCTAAATTTATGGAGTCCCCTTCATCTGCCTCCCTCCTCATTTCCTTCTGGGTTCTGGAGGTCATAAAGTAGCCTCTTTCCAGGCCACAAGGATGGTGATATTTTACCAAGGCTGCTTCTTGGATCTTCCTCTTTGCGTGTTAGATTGTTCTTTTACCTTAAAGTGGAGAGCACATTCCGGGAAGGTACATATATTTTTTTCCAATTGATTTCTTGTCAGGTCTAACAAGATCAATCAAATCATAATGGCCAATAAAACTGATTTAGCACTCATAAAGTCCCATGACATCTCATATGTGCTGAGAATGAATGACAAGGAGGCAAAACTGCTGCTCACAGGAGAACACTGTATCCATGTGCTCAGTGGCCAAGGTTCCCTTGCTACCCAACAGAAAAATGCCAGACAGACAGAGGCAGGCAGCCCTTCGGGTGCTGGTGGGAAGCCACGCCCACCAGAGTGGCACCAGGACCGATCCCATCCTTGAGTTTAGGAGGGGAAGAAAGCAGCAACTACAGCCTGTGGGTGCCACTAGACAGATGGAAAACCAGAAATGTCCAGAGAAAATATAACTGGGAAACTTGAAACTGTCCATTTTGATCTCGTATTGGGAAGTTCCGTTGCTCACCCCCACCCACTGTGTACTAGTCTGTTTTTGCACTGCTGATATAGGCATACTCGAGACTGGGTAATTATAAAAAAAAAAAAAAAGGTTTAATGGAGTCACAGTTCCACGTGGCTGGGGAGGCCTTACAATCATGCCTGAAGGTGAAAGGCACATCTTACATGGTGGCAGGCAAGAGAATAAGAACCAAGTGAAAGGGGTTTCCCCTTATAAAACCATCAAATCTCATAAGACTTATTCACTACCACGAGAACAGTATGGGGGAACCGCCCCCTTGATTCACTTATCTCCCACCAGGTCCCTCCCATAACACATGGGAATTAAGGAGCTACAATTCAAGATGAGATTTGGGTGGGGTCACAGCCAAACTATATCATGCTGTCTAATTAATAAGTGTGCTCATATGGCTAGGACTGGACTTCATGTCCTGGCCCTTCTTGAGTCCTTGTTGCTCCAGAGCTGGCTCTGAGACAGGCCCAGAGGATCCTCCCATAGGAATTTGAAAGCGGGCACTTAGAGACTGAGCCAAGAGTGGAGGAACAGAGGAGAAGCCTGTGCTTGCATGGTAGCTTGTTTCATTAATGGGAGTCACTAGGCTGAAGAGCATAGAATCCTTCGGCTGAGGTTCCTAGAAGGACCCGTGTGCCTATTTCTCCAGCTACTTTGGGGATCCCTGAAACCTGTACCCTACAATAAATCATATCCCAGACAACCAAATGAAATCAGATTTTTTGGGGGAATGATTTGTCCCAGTTCATATAAATCTTGGAAGTGAGACGTTTTATGTAAAGTGGGCTTTAGAGACTGTGTGGCCCGAGCATTGCTGATTTGTGGCCTGCAGAAATATTTCTTGTAGGCTGCCCTTTAACAGTTTTAAACATTTTTAGGTGTCCATGTAGACTCTCCAGTTTACCCCAGTCCCTATCACTCCCTCTTGTCTGACCCCTTGTCTACATCACACAGTGTCATTCCTTGTTGGCCCCTGAGGACATTCAGTTGGTGACTTTGGATTGAGCCCAACCCTCTGACTTTATAGAGAGGTGCAGTCACTTACCCAAAGCCACACAGGGATTAGCATGGCAGGGGCAAGAGCTAAGATTTTTCTAACTTCCAGGAAGAGTGGAAATGGAATGCCAGCCTTCTGAAAGAACCTGTGATATGGACACTGTTGTCAAATATACATTGATTGAATCCCTAATATATGCACTGGTAGGTGCTGGAAATACAACATGGACAAGACCAAGACTTTGATCTGGTGGGCCTCATGTTCTCGTGCAGAGAGGCAGATTGTGTTCTATTAAGCGGTAGTTGGCATTAACAAGAAAAAGAAACATGGTGGGAGATGGAGCACGGGCGACAGTGCTCGTTTACACAGGGAGGTCTTGGGGAAGCACTGATGCAGGTGAGGGATGAGCAGTTGGACAATGTGGGGATGAGCATCCAGCTTGAGGGATGGGACAAAGGACCTGGTGGGCAAGTCAATCTGGGGGTTTGAGAAACAGCAAGAGGAAGAGGGAGGGGCCAGGCACAATGGCTTACATCTGTCATCCCAGCATGATGGGAGACTGAGGCGGGCAGATCACTTGAGCCCAGGAGTTTGAGACCAGCCTGGGCAATAGAGTGAGACCTCGTCTCAGCAACAACAATAACAACAACAACAACAAAAAAAAAAAAAAAAAAAAAGAAGAGGAAGGGCAATGTGTGCAGGTGTTCCAGGTCAAGGTAAAGCTTTTAGCTCTGTTCCCAAGTGGCTTGAGAAGCTTCTGGAGGGTTTGGAACAGAAGGGTGAGCTCATTGCACTTCTGATTGGACAGCATCATTCGGGCTAGTGTGGTGGTGTAAGAGAGCAGACCACGGTCAGGTCAGGCGAGGGGCCAGTGAGGGGCCACAGCAGCGCCACAGGTCAGAGCAGCAGCCACAGAGGCCACAGGAGGGGTGCCGCCTGCTTATTGCCTTTCTTGGAGCTTCACAATGCATATTTGTATCTTAACAGCTTCCAGAAGCCTCCACGTAACAATGATGATTACACAACAAACCCTGCATTTCCCAAATTATGACACCCTCCCCACCCCCCGTCCCCATTACTACAATTGATATCCTGCAAAACTGATTTCTGGAAAACACAATTTTGCAAATTCTACTCCTCTTTCTGCTCCTTGCAATTTCAAATAATCAGATTACCAGGGAGGGTGGTGGTTGATAGGTCCCCTGCAGAGCATTTTGACTCTGCTCCATCCCATCTACCCCGTGGGTATCAATTAGGGCCATTCCTTGCAGCTTGTCCAGCTGTATCAACTCAATATACTCTATTTGGAGCCAACACCACCCCTTCTCTGCATTCTATCTGGGAAGATAAATTCGGTGAATCTGTGAATGACTTAACATGAATCAGATTTATGTTATCGAGACGAGGGGAGAGGAGGTGATGGCTCGCAAAGACCACTGTTCCCCACTGGGCTATTTGAGCCCAGGCTGTTTGCCTCTCATTCTCCCTCCTCGACGCCTTGTACTGCTGAGGCTGCAGGTGAATAAAAGAGCAGTAATGTCTAGAAAGGTCTCAGAGGGCATAGACCTACCTATTTCCCTCCCTCTATCGCTGGCTTATAACTCACCTGCTGCCAACCCTAAGCTGACCTCTGAGTTTTATGGTTGTTTGCTGGCATTGGAGAAGGTTACTAAATTGAAGTGTTGCACTGGGCAATATTAAAGATTCTGGGTTTAGAGCTTTGGGGCCAATAAAGGCCGAGCAGAGCAGCTCTTAGTGGCTTAGTGCTGTGAAGATGTGGGAAGGCTATAGCTTTGGACACAGAATGAGAAGGAGGTCAGTTACGGCTTTCCAGCATGTTCTTTATGCTCCAGGCTCTGGGGGAGGTAGCACGAGTCCTCTTGGGTGTCTCTGCTGCTATGTCACCTGGGTGAGTACCTGTATTTCTTGAATGTCCTTGGGCCAGGCTTGCGCATTCACAGACACTGACAACTGGAGTCCCACGAGGCACTCTGCAAAGTGCCCCGGGCCTTACACTCCCACCTTGCTGCTTGATTGTGGGAGGAGGGCAGGAGTTGGACTTTCTGCTGCTGGGTCCTCATCTGTGGAGACTGGGCGGCCCACAGGCCTCCCAGGCCCCCATCCTGTGCTCTGGGACTGACTCTTGCATGCCCAGGTTTTTGTGAACTCTCACCCATTCCCAGGAGCGGGCAGGCTGGAGATGAGGAATTGTGGTGTTTTGCATTGGACCATCTCCCCTTTCATCAGTGACTGGAATGACCCTAATGGAAATGATGTGAATTGTGGGTCCATCCCAGCAGCTCCTCCAGCCGCCACATCGGGGTGCGTGGCAGCAGCCAGTCCCCACGAGCTGCTTGGTGCTGCCAGGCGCTGCGTGCCGCACAAGGCTGGTGCCTGGTGAAGCTTGAGTGTGTGTGCGTCTTTTCGTGCATTTTCAACTCTCCTTCACCCAAAGCATAGCCAGAGCTTCAGAGATAGTCAGAAAGAAGCATCCACACCCCAGGAGCAGAATTACACAATCATAAAAGTGTGCAAGTGGGAGACAGCTCAGAATCCCAAAAGCTCGCTACAGCGTGACAAATGAGATCAGTCCACATGGGCAAATTATTTAATTGATAAATAACCTATGAGTTTTAGAAGACTAACGGCAGCAAGATATATATTGCAACAATTCCCAAGCAATGTCCTGTAAAAAAATAGCTATTGTTTGTGGCATCAACAGAGTGGTAATTCTTTGGTCTCCGACACCAGGCTGAGGGGTGTGAGGTCAGTGAGTCATTCGCAGGCCGCGCTGCTTCCCACGCAAGACTCAGCGTCTCCAGGTGCCAGGGCCCCTGGGGTTTCCAGCCTGGGATGGACGAGTCTCTACCCCTGGAAGAGCTCTCCCTTTCTGCATGTAACCCCAGGCGAGGGAAAGCAGAACTTGGGGGGAGACTGTAAAACCCAGAGTAAGGTGGACCTTGGGCAGAGTGGGAAGCTCACACCTGCAAGCTGTGTGCAACTGAAAGGCTTGTCAGATTCAGATACGGTGCAGGTGAGGGCCTGGCAAACACTTAAGTTCATTTCTGAGACAGTTAGAGACAAGGTTAAACTCCAGGTGAACGCGGTTCATAGTGGCTGGGATTCCCACTCTCAGACGGAACCCTTCAGACAAGAGTAAAACAGGAGTCACATCTTCACCGCCCGCCCTGCGGTGTGTGCCACGGAGGCCGCTGGGCCGGGGCGTCCAAATGCGGAAGCGGTCCAGCATGCATGGATGTCCCGAGGACTCACGGACGCCGAGTCCCTCTGCGGGGCCCTAATTCCTGCCCCCTTGAGGTGAGACCCCGTTTTCCCCAGCCAAAGGGACTCCAGAGCCGCATTCACCTGACTTGGCTGCCAGCGCCCGCCTTCCTCGGGTTCTCAGGGCAAGGGGTTGTGGTGCATTTTCTGGGGATGGTTTGTGGATGTGGAATAGGGAAATCCTTTCAGGGGTTTTAGTCATTAGGCAATTGGTGATTTTCATATAATGTGCTGGTTTTAGGGGCCAACTCTGATAAGCTGGGGCGCCCTCCCCTTGATTCTAGAACAGAAGGCATTTTGGGCGAAGGACGCTCACGACCTGGTTTGCTGTCCCGCGTGGTTCATGGGGCTTGCCCTGGGCCTGGGGGCCGGAGCCGGGAGCCTCCCCTACAGTGAGGTGGGTCGGGGGCGCCACACGGCGTCTCAGGGGGAGGGGAGGGGCGGCTTCTCTTCCGGGAAGAAGGAAGGGCGGAGGCCCGCGTTCTCTCAGGCGCGGCCTCTGCTGGCGGACGGCGGGGATCGCAGGGCCGAGGGCCCGGGCGCTCGCCGGGGAGGACCCAGGCCGGGGGCCGCTCGCCGCGGGGCGGGGTCACTGGAGAGCGCGCCGAGGGGACGCTTCGTAAATGCCGGCAGCCTGAAGGATGTCGTTGATCTGCGCCCGGTTCGCCAACGCCCGGCCAGAGCCCCTGCGGTGATTCCCCAGGTGCGGAATCAAAACAGATCCCGGAGCGCGCTATCCGCGGGGTTTGCAAGGAGCCGCCCAGGGCTGGAGATTCCGAGGCAAAGACCCGGAGGCCCGCGGAGCTCCGGGCGCAGCTGCAGACCGCGGAGGCCCCAGCAGGGAGTGGGGGCTGGGGGTCCGCAGAGGCAGCTCCGTCCCCGACGCTGAGGGGCGCATGGTTCCCGCAGGCTGTGGAGAATCAAGGACCGGGCCCCGCATTCTTCAGACGCTCCTGGGCCCCCTCTTGCCCCAACGTCCCTCTCCCAGGCAGCCCCACAGTGGGCGATTTTCCTGCACCCCGCACGAGTGCATCCCCATCGCGAACGAGGGGCCGGACCTAGGCTCCGCGCTACCCGGCCCGAGTGTCCAGTGGCCCCACTGGGCGGTGACCACACGGACATGGGTGGGAATAGTCCCTGGACCCGCCGGGAGACCGTCGCGGGGAAGAGGCCGAGCTTGGGGCCGCCCCCGGCAGGGAGGGACGTGCTGCTGGGAAGAGCGGGCAGGTGGCACCCGAACCGCAGCCTGCTGAGCAAGGCGCCAACCGCCCGCCCAGTTTCCTGTCCTTGCAGTAAAACTGTAAAGGGAGACATTTAGCTCGCCAGGAAACTCAGAGCTAAATATTGCAATTTAATTTTAATTAAAAACAATTATATTAATTTTTTATGTATGTGTATATATATAGAGAGCGAGCATGATTCGGGAACTTTATATATATATACACACACACATATATATATGTGTATATATATACATTGTGTGTGTGTATCTATCTATCTATCTATCTATCTATCTATCTATCTATCTATCTATCTATCT
>NW_022321704.1:0-2321 GCF_002776525.5 Piliocolobus tephrosceles | reverse complement strand
GGGGCCCATGGTTGGTATTTGGACGCACGGATGAAAAATAAAATAAGGCACAGTATTAGTATAGGAATGAGGAATGGAAGCATTTGTTGGAATATGGGCAAAACCCAGAAGGATGGTCCTGGCAAGGTTGGGGAGTATGAGATAGTTAAGAAAATTTAGTAAGTTTGAGGCGAGTGGGGGAAAGCCAAACTGATTTCCACTGATTACTTTCGGTAGGGGCCCTTTTTAGCTGGGAATGAGGAACAACTGTGCAAAGTAGTTGTTGGCCAGGCAGCAATTAAGAAGTGGAGTTTTTCGTGGAGTGGATGGCTTTTCCCTTACTCCTACTACAGGGATATTGGATGGAAGACTAGGTCGAGAGAAGGACGGCAAAACAGAATAGGTAGCCTCGCTGTTGATTAAAAAATTACTTGTCTTACCCACTACCAGGAGAGTTACCCGTGGCTCAGTGAGGGTGATGGGGGTCCCCGAGTCTCGGCACCTTCAGTTGTCGTCATCCAGATGTAGGAGCTGGAAGGAGCTCCCAGGATCCTGGGAAAGGGGGTCACGTGGAGACGCAGCACCTGTTCTCAGGGTGGGGCAATCAGACTTCCAGTGTCCTCCCTGCTGGCAAGCAGGGCAGGGGGTTGCTGGTGGACGAAGGTTAGGACATTCACTGGCCTAATGTCCTGATACCTTGCACTTATAGCAAGGCTGCGTTGGGGCTCGGGGACCCTGTGGACACCTGTTGGCATAGTGTCCTGCCTTGCCGCACTTATATAGCAGGCTCTTTTTGCAGCCTTGGAGTCTGTGGGGTGTGTGCTCTCTGGCCTGGGGTTACGACTGGGCTGTAAAGCCGCTGCTAGGAGCTGAACCTTCTGTTCAAGGCAAGCTTGCCGTCTCCTCTCTGGAGTTATAGACCTTAAAGGCTAATTTAACTAGGTCTTGTATTGGTGTCTGAGGACCATCCTCTACCTTTTGAAGTTTTTTTTTTACGAATGTCAGGAGCTGATTGAGAAATGAAATAAGATGCCAAAATGGTGGCCCCTGTGGGGGAGGCCGGATCTAACCGGGTATATTGGGTTAGAACCTCAGTCAGTTTAGGGTAGAGGTTAGGATAACCTGGAGGTCATGCCAAGTTAAGTCATAGGCCTGACAAAGGTGTCTAAATTCCTTTATGTATATGGTAGGATTAGCTGAGAAATCACCTAAACGCTTCTCAATTTTGGAAAGATCGGCCAATGAAAAAGGGACATGTACTCTGACTACCCCCTCCGCCCCAGCCACCTCTCGCAAAGGTGCTAACACTGTAGGAGGGTGTGGGCAGAGATAGGGGACTCAAGACAGCCAGTTGGGGGCCCCAAAGGAGGCATGGGACTGAGTGGATTACTAGTAGATAAGGAGGAGGAAGGAGGAGTCTGGATGGGGGGAGGAGGAGGAGTCTGGGCAGGAAGGGAGGGGGTGGAGAGAAGGAGGAGTATAGGGACGAGAGCTTAAGGCCCAAAAACCTTGTACGTAATTAATTTCGGACCACTTGCCTAGCCGCTGGCAGAAATTGCCGAGGTCGATCACGCCACAGTGGAAAGGAAAATTAACCGCTTCCTCCTAAGGTCTTGTTCGAGCTGTAAGGTTTTTAAATTGGCTAGGAGGCACCCTAAGGGGGTGCTCTTTGGAAATTTGGACTGGGAGTTTCCCATTTGTTTCCTCTTTACTTACACAATGGACACAATGGAAATGGAAGTGGATCTCTGCCTGGTTTCAAAGCGTCCTTTGGAACCAGCAGAGACAGACTGGAGGCTCTTGAAGCCAAAGTGGAGATTACCTTCAGGCGGACGTCTCCGTCCTGAACGTGTCTCCCAAGCCACTAGGTGGCTCAAAATGGACCTCGGACCTGCGCAGGATTTTGGCCGAGGAAGGTAAAGAGGAGACAAGGGCACTTACCCCAGAGAGGCCGTGAGAGTGAGGGAAGCGGGTCTCAGGTCCTGGTCCGTCTGCGGCGTGGGAGCAGGAGGAGGTTCCTCAATCCCTAGAGGCCTGAGGAGGAGTCTCCTCCCGGGTCTTCGGCACCAACGGATTTGTTTTTCTAAGACCACCAGAGTGGGCACAAAAGAACCAGCGAGTAGGCAAGGCTAAAAGCAAAACTGCAAATTTATTCTTTGGTCATCTAGCTTCAGGGACCGGAACTGGGGGGGGTGGAGTTTCTAATACAGTCCCCACAAGAGTGGGGGCTGAGAAAGCCCACCCCGGGCGCATCTGCTGGGAGTGACTTTTCTAGGAGTGGAAGGGCAATAGGCGGGGCACGGGCATGTCGGGGGAGGGGGGCTCCGCAGGTGCCACCAGGT
>NW_022321703.1:0-2321 GCF_002776525.5 Piliocolobus tephrosceles | reverse complement strand
ACCTGGTGGCACCTGCGGAGCCCCCCTCCCCCGACATGCCCGTGCCCCGCCTATTGCCCTTCCACTCCTAGAAAAGTCACTCCCAGCAGATGCGCCCGGGGTGGGCTTTCTCAGCCCCCACTCTTGTGGGGACTGTATTAGAAACTCCACCCCCCCCAGTTCCGGTCCCTGAAGCTAGATGACCAAAGAATAAATTTGCAGTTTTGCTTTTAGCCTTGCCTACTCGCTGGTTCTTTTGTGCCCACTCTGGTGGTCTTAGAAAAACAAATCCGTTGGTGCCGAAGACCCGGGAGGAGACTCCTCCTCAGGCCTCTAGGGATTGAGGAACCTCCTCCTGCTCCCACGCCGCAGACGGACCAGGACCTGAGACCCGCTTCCCTCACTCTCACGGCCTCTCTGGGGTAAGTGCCCTTGTCTCCTCTTTACCTTCCTCGGCCAAAATCCTGCGCAGGTCCGAGGTCCATTTTGAGCCACCTAGTGGCTTGGGAGACACGTTCAGGACGGAGACGTCCGCCTGAAGGTAATCTCCACTTTGGCTTCAAGAGCCTCCAGTCTGTCTCTGCTGGTTCCAAAGGACGCTTTGAAACCAGGCAGAGATCCACTTCCATTTCCATTGTGTCCATTGTGTAAGTAAAGAGGAAACAAATGGGAAACTCCCAGTCCAAATTTCCAAAGAGCACCCCCTTAGGGTGCCTCCTAGCCAATTTAAAAACCTTACAGCTCGAACAAGACCTTAGGAGGAAGCGGTTAATTTTCCTTTCCACTGTGGCGTGATCGACCTCGGCAATTTCTGCCAGCGGCTAGGCAAGTGGTCCGAAATTAATTACGTACAAGGTTTTTGGGCCTTAAGCTCTCGTCCCTATACTCCTCCTTCTCTCCACCCCCTCCCTTCCTGCCCAGACTCCTCCTCCTCCCCCCATCCAGACTCCTCCTTCCTCCTCCTTATCTACTAGTAATCCACTCAGTCCCATGCCTCCTTTGGGGCCCCCAACTGGCTGTCTTGAGTCCCCTATCTCTGCCCACACCCTCCTACAGTGTTAGCACCTTTGCGAGAGGTGGCTGGGGCGGAGGGGGTAGTCAGAGTACATGTCCCTTTTTCATTGGCCGATCTTTCCAAAATTGAGAAGCGTTTAGGTGATTTCTCAGCTAATCCTACCATATACATAAAGGAATTTAGACACCTTTGTCAGGCCTATGACTTAACTTGGCATGACCTCCAGGTTATCCTAACCTCTACCCTAAACTGACTGAGGTTCTAACCCAATATACCCGGTTAGATCCGGCCTCCCCCACAGGGGCCACCATTTTGGCATCTTATTTCATTTCTCAATCAGCTCCTGACATTCGTAAAAAAAAAACTTCAAAAGGTAGAGGATGGTCCTCAGACACCAATACAAGACCTAGTTAAATTAGCCTTTAAGGTCTATAACTCCAGAGAGGAGACGGCAAGCTTGCCTTGAACAGAAGGTTCAGCTCCTAGCAGCGGCTTTACAGCCCAGTCGTAACCCCAGGCCAGAGAGCACACACCCCACAGACTCCAAGGCTGCAAAAAGAGCCTGCTATATAAGTGCGGCAAGGCAGGACACTATGCCAACAGGTGTCCACAGGGTCCCCGAGCCCCAACGCAGCCTTGCTATAAGTGCAAGGTATCAGGACATTAGGCCAGTGAATGTCCTAACCTTCGTCCACCAGCAACCCCCTGCCCTGCTTGCCAGCAGGGAGGACACTGGAAGTCTGATTGCCCCACCCTGAGAACAGGTGCTGCGTCTCCACGTGACCCCCTTTCCCAGGATCCTGGGAGCTCCTTCCAGCTCCTACATCTGGATGACGACAACTGAAGGTGCCGAGACTCGGGGACCCCCATCACCCTCACTGAGCCACGGGTAACTCTCCTGGTAGTGGGTAAGACAAGTAATTTTTTAATCAACAGCGAGGCTACCTATTCTGTTTTGCCGTCCTTCTCTCGACCTAGTCTTCCATCCAATATCCCTGTAGTAGGAGTAAGGGAAAAGCCATCCACTCCACGAAAAACTCCACTTCTTAATTGCTGCCTGGCCAACAACTACTTTGCACAGTTGTTCCTCATTCCCAGCTAAAAAGGGCCCCTACCGAAAGTAATCAGTGGAAATCAGTTTGGCTTTCCCCCACTCGCCTCAAACTTACTAAATTTTCTTAACTATCTCATACTCCCCAACCTTGCCAGGACCATCCTTCTGGGTTTTGCCCATATTCCAACAAATGCTTCCATTCCTCATTCCTATACTAATACTGTGCCTTATTTTATTTTTCATCCGTGCGTCCAAATACCAACCATGGGCCCC
>NW_022321702.1:0-2044 GCF_002776525.5 Piliocolobus tephrosceles | reverse complement strand
GGAGGCCGACAGACTTCTCCCGCACACCTTAGGTTACCAAAATAAACCGTGCAGTTTTGCTGTTACACTTGCCTACCCGCTGGTTCTTTTGCGCCCGCTCGGCTGGTCTTAGAAAAACAAGACAGATGGTGCCGAAACCCGGGAGGAGACCCCTCCTCAGGGCCCCCAGGGTCCGGGGAGCCTCCCCCTCCTCGTTCCACGCAGCGGACGGACCAGGACCTGAGACCCACTTCGCTCACTCTCACGGCCTCTCTGGGGTAAGTGCCCTTGTCTCCTCTTTACCACCCTCGGCCAAAATCCTGCGCAGGTCCGAGCTCCATTTGGAGCCACCATGTGGCTCGGAGACCCTTGCTGGACGGAGACGTCCGCCTGAAGGTAATCTCCACCTTGGCTTCAAGAGCCTCCAGTCTGTCTCTGCTGGTTCCAAAGGAGGCTTTGAAGCCAGGCAGAGATCCACTTCCATTTCCATTGTGTCCATTGTGTGTCGGTAAAGAGGAAACAAACGGGAAACCCCCCAGTCCAAATTTCCAAAGAGCACCCCCTTAGGGTGCCTCCTAGCCAATTTAAAAACCTTACAGCTTGAACAAGAACTTAGGAGGAAGCGGTTAATTTTCCTTTCCACTGTGGCGTGATCGACCTCAGCAATTTCTGCCAGCGGCTAGGCAAGTGGTCCGAAATTAATTTACATACAAGGCTTTTGGGCCTTAGGCTCTCGTCCCTATACTCCTTCTCTCCCCGCTCTCCCCACCCCCTCCCTTCCTGCCCAGACTCCTCCTTCCTCCTCCTTATCTACTAGTAATCCACTGCCTCCTTCGGGGCCCCCAACTGGCTGTCTTGAGTCCCCTATCTCTGCCCACACCCTCCTACAGTGTTAGCACCTTTGCGAGAGGTGGCTGGGGCGGAGGGGGTAGTCAGAGTACATGTCCCTTTTTCATTGGCCGATCTTGCCACCATTTTGGCGTCTTATTTCATTTCTCAATCAGCTCCTGACATTAGTAAAAAACTTCAAAAGGTAGAGGATGGTCCTCAGACACCAATACAAGACCTGGTTAAATTAGCCTTTAAGGTCTATAGCTCCAGAGAGGAGACGGCAGGCTCGCCTTGAACAGAAGTTACAGCTCCTAGCAGCGGCTTTACAGCCCAGTCGTAACCCCAGGCCAGAGAGCACACACCCCGCAGACTCCAAAGCTACAAAAGGAGCCTGCCTGCTATAAGTGCGGCAAGGCAGGACACTATGCCAACAGGTGTCCGCAAGGTCCCCGAGCCCCAACGCAGCGTTGCTATAAGTGCAAGGCATCAGGACATTAGGCCAGTGAATGTCCTAACCCGATTGCCCCACCCTGAGAACAGGTGCCGTGCCTCTACGTGACCCCCTTTCCCAGGATCCTGGGAGCTCCTTCCAGCTCCTACATCTGGACGATGACAACTGAAGGTACCGAGACTCGGGGACCCCCATCACCCTCGCCGAGCCGTGGGTAACTCTCCTGGTAGCGGGTAAGACAATTAATTTTTTAATCAACAGCGAGGCTACCTATTCTGTTTTGCCATCCTTCTCTGGACCTAGCCTTCCATCCAATATCTCTGTAGTAGGAGTAAGTGGAAAGCCATCCACTCCACGAAAAACTCCAATCCTTAATTGCTGCCTGGCCAACAAGTACTTTGCGCACTCATTCCTCATTCCCAACTAAAAAGGGCCTCTACCAAAAGCAACCAGTGGAAATCAGTTTGGCATTCCCCACTCGCCTCAAACTTACTAAATTTTCTTAACTATCTCATACTCCCCAACCTTGCCGGGACCTTCCTTCTGGGTTTTGCCCATATTCCAACAAATGCTTCCATTCCTCATTCCTATACTAATACTGTGCCTTATTTTATTTTTCATCCGTGCGTCCAAATACCAACCATGGGCCCCGACCTTAACAACGCCCCTTAACAGCAGGAAGTAGCCAGACAGACCACGGCGCCCCTTTATCACTATTATCAATAAAAGGTTGGACTGTTTGGACGAACGGAGGCAAGATGGTGCACTTCCGGGTTCTTCTTC
>NW_022321701.1:0-2044 GCF_002776525.5 Piliocolobus tephrosceles | reverse complement strand
GAAGAAGAACCCGGAAGTGCACCATCTTGCCTCCGTTCGTCCAAACAGTCCAACCTTTTATTGATAATAGTGATAAAGGGGCGCCGTGGTCTGTCTGGCTACTTCCTGCTGTTAAGGGGCGTTGTTAAGGTCGGGGCCCATGGTTGGTATTTGGACGCACGGATGAAAAATAAAATAAGGCACAGTATTAGTATAGGAATGAGGAATGGAAGCATTTGTTGGAATATGGGCAAAACCCAGAAGGAAGGTCCCGGCAAGGTTGGGGAGTATGAGATAGTTAAGAAAATTTAGTAAGTTTGAGGCGAGTGGGGAATGCCAAACTGATTTCCACTGGTTGCTTTTGGTAGAGGCCCTTTTTAGTTGGGAATGAGGAATGAGTGCGCAAAGTACTTGTTGGCCAGGCAGCAATTAAGGATTGGAGTTTTTCGTGGAGTGGATGGCTTTCCACTTACTCCTACTACAGAGATATTGGATGGAAGGCTAGGTCCAGAGAAGGATGGCAAAACAGAATAGGTAGCCTCGCTGTTGATTAAAAAATTAATTGTCTTACCCGCTACCAGGAGAGTTACCCACGGCTCGGCGAGGGTGATGGGGGTCCCCGAGTCTCGGTACCTTCAGTTGTCATCGTCCAGATGTAGGAGCTGGAAGGAGCTCCCAGGATCCTGGGAAAGGGGGTCACGTAGAGGCACGGCACCTGTTCTCAGGGTGGGGCAATCGGGTTAGGACATTCACTGGCCTAATGTCCTGATGCCTTGCACTTATAGCAACGCTGCGTTGGGGCTCGGGGACCTTGCGGACACCTGTTGGCATAGTGTCCTGCCTTGCCGCACTTATAGCAGGCAGGCTCCTTTTGTAGCTTTGGAGTCTGCGGGGTGTGTGCTCTCTGGCCTGGGGTTACGACTGGGCTGTAAAGCCGCTGCTAGGAGCTGTAACTTCTGTTCAAGGCGAGCCTGCCGTCTCCTCTCTGGAGCTATAGACCTTAAAGGCTAATTTAACCAGGTCTTGTATTGGTGTCTGAGGACCATCCTCTACCTTTTGAAGTTTTTTACTAATGTCAGGAGCTGATTGAGAAATGAAATAAGACGCCAAAATGGTGGCAAGATCGGCCAATGAAAAAGGGACATGTACTCTGACTACCCCCTCCGCCCCAGCCACCTCTCGCAAAGGTGCTAACACTGTAGGAGGGTGTGGGCAGAGATAGGGGACTCAAGACAGCCAGTTGGGGGCCCCGAAGGAGGCAGTGGATTACTAGTAGATAAGGAGGAGGAAGGAGGAGTCTGGGCAGGAAGGGAGGGGGTGGGGAGAGCGGGGAGAGAAGGAGTATAGGGACGAGAGCCTAAGGCCCAAAAGCCTTGTATGTAAATTAATTTCGGACCACTTGCCTAGCCGCTGGCAGAAATTGCTGAGGTCGATCACGCCACAGTGGAAAGGAAAATTAACCGCTTCCTCCTAAGTTCTTGTTCAAGCTGTAAGGTTTTTAAATTGGCTAGGAGGCACCCTAAGGGGGTGCTCTTTGGAAATTTGGACTGGGGGGTTTCCCGTTTGTTTCCTCTTTACCGACACACAATGGACACAATGGAAATGGAAGTGGATCTCTGCCTGGCTTCAAAGCCTCCTTTGGAACCAGCAGAGACAGACTGGAGGCTCTTGAAGCCAAGGTGGAGATTACCTTCAGGCGGACGTCTCCGTCCAGCAAGGGTCTCCGAGCCACATGGTGGCTCCAAATGGAGCTCGGACCTGCGCAGGATTTTGGCCGAGGGTGGTAAAGAGGAGACAAGGGCACTTACCCCAGAGAGGCCGTGAGAGTGAGCGAAGTGGGTCTCAGGTCCTGGTCCGTCCGCTGCGTGGAACGAGGAGGGGGAGGCTCCCCGGACCCTGGGGGCCCTGAGGAGGGGTCTCCTCCCGGGTTTCGGCACCATCTGTCTTGTTTTTCTAAGACCAGCCGAGCGGGCGCAAAAGAACCAGCGGGTAGGCAAGTGTAACAGCAAAACTGCACGGTTTATTTTGGTAACCTAAGGTGTGCGGGAGAAGTCTGTCGGCCTCC
>NW_022321700.1:0-22145 GCF_002776525.5 Piliocolobus tephrosceles | reverse complement strand
TTTCTTAGTCCTGAGTTCTAGTTTGATTGCACTGTGGTCTGAGAGACAGTTTGTTATAATTTCTGTTCTTTTACATTTGCTGAGGAGTGCTTTACTTCCAATTATGTGGTCAATTTTGGAATAAGTGTGATGTGGTGCTGAGAAGAATGTATATTCTGTTGACTTGGGGTGGAGAGTTCTATAGATGTCTATTAGGTCCGCTTGGTGCAGAGATGAGTTCAATTCCTGGATATCCTTGTTAACTTTCTGTCTCGTTGATCTGTCTAATGTTGACAGTGGAGTGTTGAAGTCTCCCATTATTATTGTATGGGAGTCTAAGTCTCTTTGTAAGTCTCTAAGGACTTGCTTTATGAATCTGGGTGCTCCTGTATTAGGTGCATATATATTTAGGATAGTTAGCTCTTCCTGTTGGATTGATCCCTTTACCATTATGTAATGGCCTTCTTTGTCTCTTTTGATCTTTGATGGTTTAAAGTCTGTTTTATCAGAGACTAGGATTGCAACCCCTGCTTTTTTTTGTTCTCCATTTGCTTGGTAGATCTTCCTCCATCCCTTTATTTTGAGCCTATGTATGTCTCTGCATGTGAGATGGGTCTCCTGAAGACAGCAGACTGATGGGTCTTGACTCTTTATCCAGTTTGCCAGTCTGTGTCTTTTAATTGGAGCATTTAGTCCATTTACATTTAAGGTTAATATTGTTATGTGTGAACTTGATCCTGCCATTATGATATTAACTGGTTATTTTGCTCATTAGTTGATGCAGTTTCTTCCTAGGCTCGATGGTCTTTACATTTTGGCATGTTTTTGCAATGGCTGGTACCGGTTGTTCCTTTCCATGTTTAGGGCTTCCTTCAGGGTCTCTTGTAAGGCAGGCCTGGTGGTGACAAAATCTCTAAGCATTTGCTTATCTGTAAAGAATTTTATTTCTCCTTCACTTATGAAACTTAGTTTGGCTGGATATGAAATTCTGGGTTGAAAATTCTTTTCTTTAAGAACGTTGAATATTGGCCCCCACTCTCTTCTGGCTTGTAGAGTTTCTGCCGAGAGATCTGCTGTCAGTCTGATGGGCTTCCCTTTGTGGGTAACCCGACCTTTCTCTCTGGCTGCCCTTAAGATTTTTTCCTTCATTTCCACTTTGGTGAATCTGGCAATTATGTGTCTTGGAGTTGCTCTTCTGGAGGAGTATCTTTGTGGCGTTCTCTGTATTTCCTGAATTTGAATGTTGGCCTGCCCTGCTAGGTTGGGGAAGTTCTCCTGGATGATATCCTGTAGAGTGTTTTCCAATTTGGTTCCATTTTCCCCCTCACTTTCAGGCACCCCAATCAGACGTAGATTTGGTCTTTTGACATAATCCCATACTTCTTGCAGGCTTTGTTCATTTCTTTTTCTTCTTTTTTCTTTTGGTTTCTCTTCTCGCTTCATTTCATTCATTTGATCCTCCATCGCTGATACTCTTTCTTCCAGTTGATCGAGTCGGTTACTGAAGCTTGTGCATTTGTCACGTATTTCTCGTGTCATGGTTTTCATCTCTGTCATTTCGTTTATGACCTTCTCTGCATTAATTAGTCTAGCTGTCAATTCTTCCACTTTTTTTTCAAGATTTTTAGTTTCTTTGCGCTGGGTACGTAATTCCTCCTTTAGCTCTGAGAGGTTTGATGGACTGAAGCCTTCTTCTCTCATCTCATCAAAATCATTCTCTGACCAGCTTTGATCCGTTGCTGGCGATGGGCTGTGCTCCTTTGCAGGAGGAGATGCGCTCTTATTTTTTGAATTTCCAGCTTTTCTGCCCTGCTTTTTCCCCATCTTTGTGGTTTTATCTGTCACTGGTCTTTGATGATGGTGACGTACTGATGGGGTTTTGATATAGGTGTCCTTCCTGTTTGATAGGTTTCCTTCTGACTGTCAGGACCCTCAGCTATAGGTCTGTTGGAGATTGCTTGAGGTCCACTCCAGACCCTGTTTGCCTGGGTATCAGCAGCAGAGGTTGCAGAAGATAGAATATTGCTGAACAGCGAGTGCACCTGTCCGATTCTTGCTTTGGAAGCTTCCTCTCAGGGGTGTACTCCACCCTGTGAGGTGTGGGGTGTCAGACTGCCCCTAGTGGGGGATGTCTCCCAGTTAGGCTACTCAGGGGTCAGTGACTCACTTGAGCAGGCAGACTGCCCCTTCTCAGATCTCAACCTCCGTGTTGGGAGATCCCCTGCTCTCTTCAAAGCTGTCAGACAGAGTCGTTCGCGTTTCACAGGCTTCTACTCCTTTAGCTGAGCCCTGTCCCCAGAGGCGCAGTCTACAGAGACAGGCAGGTTTCCTTGAGCTGCTGTGAGCTCCACCCAGTTCCAGCTTCCCAGCGGCTTTAGTTACCTACTTAAGCCTCAGCGATGGCGGGCGCCCCTCCCCCAGCCTCGCTGCTGCCTTGCGGTTAGATTGCCGCAGACTGCTGTGTTAGCAAGGAGAGAGGCTCCGTGGGCGTGGGACCCTCCCGGCCAGGTGTGGGATACAATCTCCGGTGTGCCGGTGTTACAGCGCAGTATTGGGGTGGGAGTTACCCGATTTTCCAGGTGTTGTGTGTCTCAGTTCCCCTGGCTAGGAAAAGGGACTCCCTTCCCCCTCGCGCTTCCCAGGTGAGGCGATGCCTCGCCCTGCTTCAGCTCTCGCTGGTCGGGCTGCAGCAGCTGACCAGCACCGATTGTCCGGCACTCCCGAGTGAGATGACCCCAGTACCTCAGTTGAAAATGCAGAAATCGCCGGTCTTCTGTGTCGCTCGCGTTGGGAGTTGGAGACTGAAGCTGCTCCTATTCGGCCATCTTGCTCCGCCCCCAAGTATTCTTCTCTAAGTCAACCAAGAAGTACCAATTATCCTGCAAACTTGTAAACCAGAAAATGAAATTGCATAGAAGGCTATCTTAATGGTGGATGTCCTGTGTTCTGCATACCCTGGCCAGAATGCTGCCTTACAGGCTCATTCATTCTTTTGTGCATTCATTCATTCAGCAAATGGTTCCTGAATGCATACTATATGCAAAGTACCTGCTAGATACTGAAGATAAAGAAGGAAATAATTTGTAGCCCCTTTCCCTGGAGAGTTGATTCCAGGAAGGAAGAGAGACAAGTAAATAAAGTCTATCCATTGGAACAACAGTTGAAGCAAAGAGGGAAACAACCAACTCTGTGGGGAAGAAGCTTCTTGAACCAGGTTCTGAAGAACAAGTAGGTCTTTATCAGAATTTAAGTAACAGAAGAATATCCCAGGCAGAGAGAATAACATATGAAAAAGCACAAAAATCAGGAACAAGGTTGATTACAGGGTGAAAATGAGTAAAAATATTAAAGGGTCTTGAGTTGGGGTGGAGAAAGAAGATCAGATACATCAGGCAAATATATGGCACAATCAGTATTTTTCGACTCATTTCCATGTTACTCAGTGATGCCCTGAAGAGGATACACATGGAAAGGGAAATACTCATAAGCCACAGAGAGACATACTATACCCCCCATTCCACAAGGTGGAATTTCATTATCCCTGGATGCTTGTCCATGTATATGAAGGGCTGATTCTTGGGCAAGTATCTGCCTAATAAGATCCCTACTCCACTCCACCACTGCCTCATCAGAGAGAAGGTAAAGAGAAATGCCACAGTGAATCTGTATCCAAAAACAAAGCCATCAGAAGCAGCAAAGGGAGGGGTAAAGGGAAGTTTGAAGAATGACATTGCCCATTGGCACATCAGGCACAAGCCTTCCTCCTGGGCAGCTCCTCGCCCTTCAAATTGTGCACCTTAGCAATATGCATGCAAATCTCTGCCTCTCAGTCTTCTCTGCAAAATGGGGAGAAGGATGCCTGTCACACAAGGTTATCATTAGGATTACATGAGCTCTATCATGTTAATCCATATCGCAACATCAAACATATACGATTTCCTTACTACACATTTAGTGCCCATTCTCTTACCCTTAATTAAAGAGACATTCATAGCAATGACCATGAAAGACAATATTACCAGTTTTTCTATTATTCTCAACAAATCATTCACAACATACAAGTAGTAACTTCCAGTTTTGAAAGCACTTCAACATCTGTTAGCCAATATAGTTATCTCAGTAACCTTCTGAGTTAGATAGAAAGAGCTATGTACAGGTGGGGAAACAAGTGGCCTGTCCAAATTCACACAGTCATTAAATGACAGAAAATGAACTTGAAACTTTATCCTTTGTCTTCAAAGCGCCAAATCTGGACCACATGACATTGCTTCTGAGTACTCTTCTGGAAAGAAAACAAAAATATTAAATTGGCAGCCTCTAGCAACCAAGCTCATCTTACTAAGTGTAATATTAGTGACAATTTCTTATAAATATGTGAACCTTCTTTTATGGCATGGCGAGTATCTGTCAAAACCTACCTGTCCATCTAGAGATTCGAAAGACAGAGACCATGTCTCATTCATGCCTGTACCCCGAGTGCCTGACAATATTTCTATCATACAGGACAACTTTAGCATGTTTGCTGAATGAGTGGATGGATTTTATAGGCACTTACTGATTTACAAAGTACTTCCACATCTTTCGTCTTATTTGATTTTCCAAAAAGCCCTGGAACATAAAGGAAAGCTGATATCATTATCCACATTGCACAGATGATGATGAGCAGGTCATACCCAGCCTGCTGTTGTTTTCTCTCTTTTAAGAATTATAATGGATTCTTACTCCCTCCTGAAATAGATTCCAGCTGAATTATATACACTGCTGTTGGCCCTGCCACACAAGTCTGCTTGAAAGCCAATACAGACACTGTTTTATTATTATCTTTCATATCTTATGAAATACATCAAAATCTGAAAAACTCTGTGATAATTAGACCAATAAAAGCTGAAGCTGAACCATTCAACCTGTAGCTGTAATGTGGGGTGATTGTTACATTCCTATTCTTTCTTTTTCTCACCTCCTTTTGGTCTCCATTGTCTATAGGATGAAGCATTCATCTTCCTCCACAAAAAGAATCTGCTTCCTACAGAATAGAGCTGCCGGGATTGTGGGAGCCTTGTTCTCTGTGTTAACCCTTCCTGTTTAACAGCACACAGCTTCTCCTGAATGGCCTCCACCCAGTTTCTCATCTAGCTGAGGGCCTATTCCAAAAAGTGAAGCCTGATAATAACACTCCCTTACATCAGGACTCCCCCCAAAACTACTGTACCTTGTGTTTATCCTTCTTCTTCAGGGTGTCCAAAATCTATATCCTATCTACCTTGGAAATCTCATCTTTCAAATTTCCTATGTGCCCTGCCTTCTACCAGACTAAAATGGTCAGTGATTCCCTAAACAATGTATTTATGTTTCCTCGTGTTATCCCTGATCCATCACCAAGGATGAAGCCTTCATTTTTAAAAACCCTCCCCATCCTTCAAGGGCTTTCCCTTGAAACCTCCTTTGGTTACCTTCAGCAAGTCATTCAACAAATATTCAGTAAGAAATTCCTTTGTACCCAAAACCTCTATCTGGAGGAGCTTAATATCTATTGAGCAAAAGAGACTCAGTTAGAAAAACCCAACACAATGGCTGTCATCATTTTGGGTTGGCCACTGAATGGAATACAGTAGAGTCCATCCCAACCCTCACTGAGACTACAATCTAGGCAGAAGGTGAGGAGCAGAAAAATGCACCACCAGATCACCAGGCTTGAAACAGACAGGAGTCCTGTGTCATGCAGTTCTTCATTCATTCATTCACTCATTCATTCATTCGCAATGTGCAAGGAATACAGAAAAGAATGTGATGTGGTTTCTGTTCTCAAGGCTTTATAACCTGGCAGGAAAAACAGAGAGATATATACAGGGCTCTGCCACAGGTAAGAAGCACCTGTACCAAGTACCAGGAGACTAAAGGAGAGTGACCGCTCTGCCTAGTAGAGTCCAGAATGCTCCAGAAAAGGGGATTAATTGTCAGAGCTCTAAAAGACAGTAGGAGTTTACCAGGTAGAGAAGAAGAAAAGGGAATGGAAGGAGAGGAGAGAGAAGGAAAGGATTTGTGGGGAGAAAGAACACTGTATCAGTCAGATGTCAGAGAAAATATCCCAGTTATTTTGGAATACAGACTTTAATGGACAAAAGTGGTAAGAAGGTATAAAATTATTAGCTAAGTAACTGAGAGATTTAAAGGAACTCTAAGGCATCATGAAAGTAGCAATTGCAAGAAGCAGCTACTACCCCTATAGGGAAGGGACAAAGGAAAAAACCTAGAGACTTAGAGGAGAAAATCCATTGGCAGGTGGTGGTATTAAAATTAGATCTCCAAAAAAGGGCACGATTCAGCCAGGGCTGGTGTCTCAGCTCAGAAGAGGGCCTCAGCGCCGGCCCAGTCCTCTGAGGAGGTCAGCAGGTACTAATGTTACCTAATTGAGGTGTGACAAAGCTGTCTGCAGGTGTTGGAAAAGTGCAGCCTGGATTCAGCTGCTGCCAAGGGAAGGAACTGCAGTTGCCAAAGTGAAGAAGTATGTCTATATCTAGACTCTAGGTCAGTGGTTCTAAACCCAGGGTGATTTTGCCCCCCAGGGAACATTTGGCATTGTCTGAAGACAATCTTAATTGTCACAACTAGGGGATTGGTACTACAATTTAGCAGGTAGAGGACAGCATGCTGCTAAACATCTTACAACACACGAGACACCATCCCCCAACAAGGAATGACTCAGTCCAAAATGCCAAAGTTGATAAACCTATTCTAAGTTAACACTGCAAAAAACAGGAAGCAAACCAGGAGCAAGTCCTGCCTGGCCCCATCCAGCCATGGAATCTCCGTCTAGCACCCCCTATTGGCAGAACCTAAGAAAGAGCCAGTGGACAAAGTAGAAAGAAAAATTTCATCACAAAGTTAAGAACGAAAGGATAGGTTGTAGCTAAGTGCCAATAACTTAGTAACTGGCACAAACATTGCAGGTCCAGTTCTCAGAGCAAGCAATGACATGACCGTAGATATAGGAATGACATTTGAGAGAAAGACTCAGTAGCCAGGAGTGCATGAAGCAATGCCTGGCACGTTGCAGGTGATCAGCAGAGAGTGAAATTTGGCAGGCATGCGTTCAATAAATGACTTCATGATGAAAGATTTCCAAGCAATACTGCTTCCAAACTAACACTCCTGGTGGTATTTAAAATTCTTCAATTTGAGAATGAACACAATGCCTCCCAATAGTGAAATCTCTTCTGTTCATGAATGTGGAATTTTGCTTTCTGCCTGTCCATTGTCTTATGAGGAAGACAGTACTTTCTGAAGTCCAGTTTTCAGACTTTGTCAAAAGGGCAAGTCTTTTTGTTTCATAATTATTCTTTACACAAATGAGATCACATCACTATTTCACTCATCAACAGTGTCTTGGAGATTTTTGCATAATACTAACAAAGATTTATTTGGTGCTACTTATGCCTTACAATATACTTTCCCACTCTTATCTCACTTTATCTAGCACTTTCTTCTCCATTTTTGAATGAGAAAATTGAGGCTCAAATGTGATGAAGTGATTGGGTCCCAAGCAGCACCTTAAGTGAAGAAGTGAAACTAGACCCCTCAGAGGTAGCAAAAAAGTAGCTTCTCAGTTGCTTTGAGGTGGCTGACGTTGCTGTGTATCTTAGCCCTTTCCAACCTGGACATCTTTCAAGTGTAGCTAGTTTCTTATGGTGTGCTAAGCCCTTAACTTTTTCCTCCTACACCCTCTATTCCCACTCACTTGTAGAATCAACGGAGCAATTCGGGGTGTTTTTTGTTCCCCAAGGAACCATAGTCCAGTGAGAAAGATAGAAGAGTTAATGCACAATTTCAATACAAAGCGCTAAGAACAGAGTGGACTCTGGGTGCATGGTATCATATAGACAGGGCAGGGTACCCAGTCCTGAGAGGTCAGGGAAGCTTTTTTGTATAAGGCAAGATCTGAAAGACAGGAAGAAGTAGGTGAAGGAGGAGACAGACTGAACAGAAGGGGAACAGCATGTGCAAAGTGTGGAGGAAAGGAAGAACACGATGCATCAAAGGTCCACAGGGTGATTGTGGAAGGAGTTTAGACTGAGAGGAAAATCATGCTGCAAGAGGAGACTGAATGATAAGTAGGAATCAGAACAACAAGGGGTTGCAAACTAAGTGAGGGAATTTCAACTTTATAATGGTACCAGCTAATTACAAGACCACAGCCATTTATCTTCTTTGAGTTTCAGTCTCCACATGTGTAAAATGGTAGTAACAGCATCTGCTCTGCCTACTGAACAGGGTCTGAGTTATTCAAATAAAATACACATACACAGAGTCACGTGGTGATTTGCTTAGGAAGTTGTCACACATTATCACTAAAGCATCGCACGTCATCTGCAGAAAATAGAAGCAAAAGCCTTCCCTTTCCTCCCATTTCCCTCAACCCCTGTGGAGGAAAAAGCCCCCTCTGGAAAAGAAAGACTCTCCTCAGTCCTTTGCCAAAGCTTTTTCAAGCAATAATCCATAATGCAATCTTCATTGAAATTGTATTTCAGCCCCCCTCTGCTGAATATATGAATGTATGTGACTGTAGCCTCAGAATGGCCTTTGTGTCTTCCTGCCCCTGGTGTGCGCCTTCCTAAGCAGCTGCCCTCATTGTGGGCACCAGCCTGTGTGATAACATTATAATTTTGTGTACATTGTGCTCTCAGAGGCCATGCTGAGGCCAGTGTGAGGAAATGGTAATTGACAGCAGGCTCAGGCTTCTTTGTGAAGATCTGTGGCTTCCTCGTCTGTGAGTTTACTGAGTTCCAGTCACTGGATTTGGTTGGCTGGCCCCAAGAGGCATGGGCACAGGCTCCATGATGCCTTGTTTAAGTGCTTTGTAGAAAAGTAGACAACTTGAAAATGAGGGTGTTCTAGGCATAGAGAATGACTTGTGGTGGAAGGCAGTGATCGACTCAGAGCTTAATTATCTGGACCAGCTAAACACTGAGTTGCTGGAATCCAGAACCAAATCTGACAGGGCCTTAGAAATCACCAGGGCAGATGATCTGTATCATCTTTTTAGTCCGTGATCTTTCTACTACATCGCAACAATTCTCTACCCAAATAACTTTTATACTGCTAATGAACAACTCTACAAACATCTGAGAATATTTATTAAATGCCTATTATGAGCTAACATTTATGGGCACTGGGAATACAGTGATGAACAAGGAACAAATTTATAGTACATGGGACTTAACACACTGGGTAGGAATCAATTGTGCAATTACTGCAAATGCTGGTCGTTCCTGATTAAGGGAAGTTACTTAGGGAAAACAGCCCACAAGGGGTTAAATGAAAAGCTACTTTCTGCCTGTCCTAGTGACTCTAATGTCAGTATTCAAAAAAGTTCACCCACCTTCCCTTTTTTCCTTTACTTATTCTCTTCATTTGCATGGAGAAAGGAAGACCAAAGCCTCTTACAAATTACCTTATGCACTGAGCCACAGACCCAAACAGAGCTCAGATTATCTATTTAATTCTCCAGCCTGCAAGGGGGCATTTACCCATTGTCTGTGTCTTATCCAAACGTAATGGATTAGTTCAGAGCCCAGGGGAGAAAGGCATGAATACTGTGTTTAGAAGGAAAGCTATACAGAGCAGAGATAAATTCAAAGGATGATTTCTTAAAAGAGAAAAGTCGGGGTGAGTTTTTGGGAAACAGCCCAGGTATCAGTCCTGGCTTGTTCAAAGCTAAAATCTCAGTCTACATCCAGGATGGTCCCCCACACTCTACCAAAGGCTGCTCTACCTCCAAGCTCACACCCCAGACAAGGGGTCATCCATCACCAGGGGAAGAAGGTGAGACTCGAAGGTGGGAGGACAGCAAGTCAGACTACACACACCGGAGAGAAAAATCTACTGCAGCTGGCGTTTCCTTAGAAACCCCCACAAGCTGAGAATGGGAAAGTAGCCACACAGTCACACAGAGCTCTGTCTGATTCCTTCATCAAAGATCACACCCCGGAAGGAGGAGGAAGACATCGTTAAGCAGCTTAATCTTTCAGGCAAGGCCTGGAGAAAGCAGCCTCCTGCAGAGGCCAGAAAGAAGCAGGTCTGGATCCCAAAGCAAATGCAGGCACAGGCAAGGCAAGGTGAGTTGAATCTACACACATACACATGCACACAAGCACGCACAGGTGAGAAACCCTAATGATTAAGCAGGGGAGACAAAATATTCTGATAGAATATTCAAATGAAAGGCGAGTTCCCATAGAGACCCCTTTGTGAATAACCACACAATAATCATATGACCTTCAAAACAGAACTAGAGACAAATCTGATTTAATCTAATTCTGAAAGCATGTCAAGTTCCTACCCTTGCTAGTGAGCTCAAGCTCTGGTACCCAAACTGAACAAGAATTCTGTCTTCAACATTTAATAGCTCTGTGACTTGAGGCAAATTACTTAACTTCTCTGAGCCTTACATAAGAAAGGAAAAGTTCCCTACCTTAGTGCTGAGAATTAAGTGAGATAATACATGTACAGCATGTAGGACAATGTCTGGCTCCCTCTAAAGACTCATTCAAGTCAACAGATAAGAAGGAACTGCAATCCAGTTCAACATAGAATGAATCCCATCAAGTTTATCCATTTCCACAGACTGAAAGAAGCCAGAGGCAAAAAGAACATACTATGTTATTCTTATATATGGGGCCCAAGAACAGGCAAAACAAATTGATGGTCAGAATTGTGGATGTCTCTGGAAGTACAAACTGAGAGGGGCATGAGTGAAATTGCTTGGGTGCTGGAGCTATTCTATATGCTGATATGGTGGTTATATGAGTGCACGCATATGTAAAATCTCTCTATGCTGTACAACAAACATTACTGCAATGTAACAGAGCCTATGGATCATCAGTCTCCTCATTGGTCATCACCATCTGTGACAGCAGCTGCAGGAAGTGAGAACTGGGTTGCACCTGGGGTATGTGGTAGCTGATGCTTTCTGCAAGACATTATATGTAAAGGTTGATTATTAGAACCCTGATTCTTTCCAGCAGGACTCAGGTTAACTCACTGTGAGTTTAGCAGAAAAGGCAAGCATATCCCCGTTGCTCACTTGAGGACACTAAGATTCAGGGTACCAGGGTCACTTGTCCATGAACACGGTTGGTGAAGATAGAGTTAAGGAGAGAAGGCAAGCCTTCATGCTCCACCATATTTCAATCTGTTTAGAGAATTCCCTTCCATCTATTAGAGACAAATTTCCTAGCCTTGAAGGAGGAAATAAAAGAAGATACCTTTTTTTTCTTAAAGAGTTCTTCCACAGAGAAAAAGGCATTTCAAATACAAATGAACAAAAGTAAGCTATATTGCCACCTGCAGCTTCTGTGAGACCCAATGGCAGGTAGAAACAAGAGGGTCTGATTTGAGGTAGAATCGGGGTCACTGTTCCCACTACCCTAGGCATGTGCAGTTGCACGTAAAGGCCAGGGGGTGAGGAGGGGTGGTAACAGCTGTCACCCAGTCTGAATGGCTCTGGGAGCTTCTCTTGGAAGGGAATGGACTCAGTTCTATCACAGAGTTTCAGCAGGTTTAAGAGCAGAGCAGAGTAATTCCCTGTTACCGCAGGCTGCTCTGGATAAGGAAACAAATTTGGGGGTCTCCTACCATGTACCTGGCACAGTTAAAGGAGCTGAGGATAGAGTAGTGCCCCTCAAAAAATGCAAATCCTGTAAGAGGGCAATTAGGGAACGCCCCTTCATGAAACTGATATTCAAAAGGCAACCTTTCACAGCATGAACTTGGACCGAGTTGCAATTCTTATGGGGAACAACCAGATATACATGGGCTGGGCCTCACCAGAACAAGTTTTCCTCCAACAACCTCAAACTAGATCATTGAAAATCAATCATGCTCTTACAATCCAAGCACAGTATTTGCTCCTAAATTGAAATCCATAGGCTATAAAAAGAGTTATATCACTTTGTTATAACATAGGTCCTATAGGCTTTAAATAATTTTGGGTACAGTTACCAGACTAAAGGAGAAAGCCTCTTTACAATAAAGCATGTGCTTGGAATACCAGGCCCCAAGACTCCTACCAATGCCAATCCAGTGCTTCTTCTGCTATGTCACTAATGTGTTGGGAGACTGGGAGGCAAATTAACAAGGCAGCTCCTGCCTTGGAAAAAATGCAGTGTAGTAGGTTGGCTAGTTACATGGACAACAAACCACAGTAGAAGGTAGGAAGTGCTGTAGTTGTACTGTATTACAGTTCCGAGCTGATGCAATGTAAGGAATACATAAGGGTCCATTGCCCATCTACAAAAGATGTTATAACCTAGGGAGGAAGATGAGACACAAGTAGAAACAACTCTCACCAGCAAAGGTAGAACCATAACACACAAGGAGTCTCAAAGAATGGAGTCTTCCACTTTGTTCACTTAGTTAATGACATTTACTGAATGCCTGGTATTTAATGGGCACTGTGATAAACAAGCCAAGATCCTTGCCTTAGAGAGCTCAAGTTCAATTGAGAGGAAAACCTTATAAACAGACATTCCTAATGCATATTCATGAACACATCTACAGAGTAGCCTGGGAAGTGGAATAAAAGGATTTTTATTTCTAGGACTTGGGAATGCCTTAAGATGAAGAAGAAAAGAGCTCGGGCTTTGCATTTTAGGCAACAGGAACAGGATTATTTGGAATCACAAAAGTTTGGGAGAACAAGGTGTTTTACAAAACTATATTGTAGCTGAAGCACCGGGTAAGTAATTGAGAGTAGTGGAAGACAGGCAATAATACAAGGTAACATTTATTGAGTACTTACTGAGTGCCAAACACTGTTCTGTGATTAAACATACATGTATATGTATACATTTAAAAGATATATTATAGATACATGTTTTAAAGATATATATGTGTGTGAGTGTATATATATATATATATAATTTCTCAGTAATCATACAAGTTAATACTGTCATCATCCCCATTTCACAGAAGAGAAAACTGAGGTTCACTAATTTGTTTAAGGTCATACAGTTAGTAAGTAGTAAAACTTGGCTATGCACTACAGAATTTGTTCCTTAACTACTGCATGGTCACCAAGAGCCTGGTTCAAGACTATTGACTTTATTACTTGTCAATGGAGATCCATTTAAGGCTTTTAAGCTAGGGAATGACATAGTCAGATTTACATTTCAGAAAGATTAGGCTGGCTGCAATATAAAGAATGGGATTTGAGGGGTACAAAACCAACAACATGATAACCAATTAGGAGACTTTGCAACGGTCCAGAGAAGAAAAGGGAGGAGGTAACAATAGGTACAGAGGGACTGAGGCAGGTTATTTAGGGGGAAGAGGTAACAATATTTGCTGATAGATAGGATGTAGGGCACGAGAGAGAGGGAGGTATAAAGGATGATTCTTCAAAGTGCAGAATCAGCCTTGACAGGCAGATCTTGCCCTTAAAGTAACGGGAAAGGAGGATATTCTTACCATGCCAAGGGACAGTGCTGTACGAGACTGACAATGGTCCTGTCAAGCTTCTGCACCCAGGTGTATGAATTCAGAAGGCTGATCCAAATAATAGCTATTCTTAAGTCTCTGTCAGCCCACAGCAACGTGTTTTTTTTCTTTATTCTTTTTTCCTTCTGTTACTCTCTTCCTTCCACCTTCCTTTCTGCCTTTCTTTTTCTTTTAAATAAGTATAATTATATTGCTTTTCATTGTAAAATAACCTGTGCACATATAGAAAATTCAAGTAATTCAGAAAAACACAAAGAGAATAAAAGTTTCCTAAAATCCCACCTCCGTGAACACCTTGGTGAAAGTCTTTCCAGGCATTCATAATTGCACAGCATACACAAACACATACTCACAAACATTCACACTGAAACTCTACTTTTTTATTTTGGAAACCTGTTTTACTTTTCAATTATTCTATTACAGAAATCTTTTAAAGTCAATGAATATGGATCTAAGTCATCTTATTTAGTGGCTACATGGTATACAGGGTATGTATACATTATAGTAAGGAATATGTATACATTGCCTGTATACATTATCGTCTATTACAAAAATGGATTCAGCTACTGCCAAGGGAAGGAATTGCAGCTGCCAAAGTGAAGAAGCATGTCTATACGTAGACTTTAGGTCAGTAATTCTAAACCCAGGGTGATTTTGCCCCCCAGGGAACATTTGGCATTGTCTGAAGACAGTCTTAATTGTCACAACTAGGGGATTGGTACTACAATTTAGCAGATAGAGGACAGGGTACTGCTAAACATCCTACAACACACGAGACACCATCTCCCATCAAGGAATGACTCAGTCCACAATGTCAAAGTTGAGAAACCTATTCTAAGTTAACACTGCGAAAAATGGGAAGCAAACCAGGAGCAAGTCCTGCCTGACCCCATCCAGCCATGGAGTCTCCCTCTAGCACCCGCTATTGGCAGGGCCTAAGAGGGAGCCAGTGGACAAAGCAGAAATAAAAGCTTCATCATAAAGTTAAGAACAAAAGGATAGCGTTGTAGCTAAGCGCCAATAACTTAGTAACTGGCACAAACATTGCAGGTCCAGTTCTCAGAGCAAGCAATGACATGACCGTAGATATAGGAATGACATTTGAGAGAAAGACTCAGTAGCCAGGAGTGCGTGAAGCGAAACAAAGTCTATTACAAGTTCCGAGAATAGCCAAGTGAAGAGATGGACAAATCCTCTCTCTCCACAACATCTATAAAGCGGAACAGAAGTAGCAAAACCAACCATCCCAGAGTTGGAAGTTGAACAACAGCATATGACGAGCTAAGAAACATTTACGTTTGAAAATCTGCTGAACTTTGGGTCAGAACAGGAGGAATCTGGTGCCTGCTTGCCTGGGACTGCACTCCTTCCCAACACTACTCAGGCTCAATTCACATGGAAGCTCAAAGAGGGCAGGATGAGCCTAAAGACCACAACTTTTCTGCCAGGTAAGTGGGGACTCACTGGGCTTAAAAAGGTGGGAGATGCCCATGCTCAAAGGTATTTTCAGCGGAAGTGATGACTCAAGGCAGCCAGCAGTGAGGGTCAACAACTCCGCTGGTCTGACAGAGACATACTCCTGCCTGAGGCTGCTCATCTGGCATAAGCTGTGCCACACATTCCTGGCTGATCTTGAGGCTGAGAACATACACATAGCTCACAAGAAAAAGCACAGTGTAAATTCAAAGCCAGAACAGCTTTGAAAAATACCCAAACTTTTAATATGCTTCTCTACCCGCACACAGTTCCAAGAAAGCCTTACTAGCTTGAAGTATTTGAACACAGCCTCTGTCCACTCTAACTGCTGAGCTATGCAAACACGGGGCAACCTTTAGGCTTCAAAATAAAAACATGAGTGAAACAAACAAAACTAATCAGAAACATCAGCAGCCATGCACTGCGTGGGGAGGGAAATGAATTTCATAGATTTAGCCCATGAAAGCTACTAAACAACTCAAGAGAGCTCGCCTTAAAAAAAAAAAAAAAAAAGAGGAGTGATCAAAGGTGAGAAGAGATGTTTTTCTGAATTCCAAATCTCATATTCACTTCTTTTTTTTTTTTTTATTATTATACTTTAAGTTCTAGGGTACATGTGCATAACGTGCAGGTTTGTTACATATGTATACATGTGCCATGTTGGTGTGCTGCACCCATCAACTCGTCAGCACCCATCAATTCATCATTTATATCAGGTATAACTCCCCAATGCAATCCCTCCCCCCCCATATTCACTTTTAAGGCTTTACATCACATCTCCAAGCAATAGTGGGTAGAGATAACTTTATTTCCACTTAAGGTCTCTATTTTGCAAAGTTGGCTTGAGAGATATTGAGATCAGTGGTGAATATGTGTCAGCAAAGAACGTATCAAAAGAGCTGATGGTATTTCTTCAAAAACATCTCTCTGATCTGAAGTACAGGTGAGCACATCCATTCAGAACAGGCATTTAATGCAAAGGCTTTTTCCAATCGGTTGTGATTTTTCAAAGCCCTTCTGAGTTTTATAGCTTATAATAGCCTCCCTTGTTTAAAAAAATGAAATCTGAACAATTATTAAAATGTAGCATGCCAATGAAGGGAAAATTGATGTGATCCTCATGCACAGATTATAACACATTACAAAATGCTACCAGTGACACGAGTGTTGGGACAACCAGGATGTGGCTGCAGCCTCAGGCCTGGACACTACCTCCAGTTCTCTAACACAATAGAATAAAACAAAAAGGAAGAGTCCTCAATAATAAGCTATCCCACTCTTTAATAAATGCAAGAATCCCCTCCACTACATCCTCATGAGCTCCTTTCGGCATCTGCTTAACATATATAATGAATACAGAAGATTACTTTAGAGTAGGGGTTAGGTCTGGGGTTATATCTACTTGGTAGATGTATTTCATTTGGCTAACATTTTTAAAATGTTAGCAATATTTTAAAATTAGGAAATGTCACACAAAAACTTGATTTTCTAACTTGTCAAGGAAGCATAGTTCTGGCCACTCTAGGCCCCATTTCCACATGGAAACAACAGAATAAGGCTGATGAACAAATGCTCCTTTTGAAAGGGACCTGGACCCCCTAGCTCACCAAGGTCCTGACCACTGCCTGATGTCCACAGGACCACATTAATCACCACATTCACACTGTTGGTTTTTCTTAAAGTAAAGACAGATAGATGTGTCCCAGAATTCTCTCCACTGAGGGGAAGCGAAAGGCAGACTGAACCCGCTCTGGTTTTCTACATCAAGATTACTCGCCAAGTGCCTGGCCCAGGGGGATATGAGAGTGTGACTCCACTGTGTAAGGAACCCTCTAGGACATCCTTCCCATTAGTCACCTCTCTCCATCTGTTTGCCATATAATTCCTGCAAACCTCCCCAATTCTCTGTATGTCCTTTGTATCAGTCTGCAAAAGGAGGCACTCTTCTCAGTCCTTGCTCCCTCCACCTGACAGGAATGCCTTAGAAGCCCTTGATAACATCTGAAAAAGGGTCGCGAGCTTCCCATATGTAAGCAGATACAACAGAGCATGCATGTTACCATGTTGAGTGTTATTAAAGTTGCTTATCTACCTCCAAGTGACACTCTCATATAAGTGGCTAGCAACTCATGTTCAGATAATGCTAAGCAGTATTCTAAGCCTAGACCACATGATAGACCTATAAATCAACTAAAATTTTGTAAAGAAAATCTCAGAGTCGGGGGCAGAGGTTTTGAGGAGCAGTGAAGAACAAGAGGAAAGAGAACTCTGTTTTAACCACTGCTGTAAAGATAAGAAATGGGCAGACAGAAGGTCCTGGATCTGGAATACTATGTTGCGGTCATTGATTGTGGGCTTATTGTATGCTACACATCTTATGTGTGTGGCCTCATTTAATTCTTTGTAAAACTCCATGAGATAGCTGTTGTTGTTTTCAGTTCACCATGAAGAGCCTGAACCTTAGAGAGACTAAGTAATGTTTTTAAGGACACATGGTTAGTAAGTAAGTGGAAAGACCAGGGTTCAGCTTCAGGGCCTGGATTCTTAATTGCTACGCAGTTTTGCCTCTCTGAACTTAAAGAGGAAGAGAAGGAGTCACATTTATTAATAAATGACTATATATCAGGCTAGATATGGTTTTGTTTTTTTAAAGTCCTACTGAGATATAATCTACAAACTATTAAATTTACTGGTTTAAAGTGTACGATTCCAAGATTGTTAGTAAATTTACATAACTGTGCAACTATTACTGCAGTCTACTTTTAGAATGTTACCACCACCCCCAAAAGATCCCTGTGTCTGTTTGTAGTCAATCCCTGTTCCCACACTCAGCCACAGGCAACCACTAATCTACTTTTTGTCTCTATTGACTTGTTTTCCTGGATATTTCTTACAAATAGAATTACATGTGATGTTTTGCATCTGGCTTACTTTTTTAGCATAATATTTTTGCGGTTCATCCACGTTTCAGCATTATTAGCATTTCATTACATGCTATTTCACTGCATGGGTATACTATATTTGTATATCCTTTCACCAGTATGTGAACATTTAAAGTGTTTCCACTTTCTTGGATTCTATCAACAATGCTGCTACATGCATTCCCAAACAAGTCTTTCAGGGACACATGTTTTTTTATATGTTTTCATATAGGCAAATCATGTTTTCATGATACCTGTGAGCAGAGCAGAGTTGCAGGCTTTTATGGTAAACTCATGTTTAAAATTTTTTGTTGTTGTTGTTCTTTTTTTTTTTTTTTTTTTCACTTGAGACAGAGTCTTGCTCTGTCACCCAGGCTGGAGTGTAGTGACATGACCACTGCAACCTCCAACCCCCAGGTTCAAGTGATTCTCATGCCTCAGCCTTTATATAGCTGGGATTACAGTCATCCACCATCATGGGTTGGCTAATTTTCGTGCTTTTCGTAGAGATGGGGTTTCGCCACGTTGACTAGGCTGGTCTCAAACTTCTGGCCTCAAGAAATCCATGCGCCTTGGCCTCCTAAAAGTGTTAGGAATGTAGTATGAGCCATTGCACCCAGCCAACTTAAAAAAAAAAACTGTCAAATTGCTTCCAGAATGGCTGTATCATTTTACATTTTCACTAGCATTATATGAAACAATGTATATTTTAGTTTTTGTATATCCTAATGAGAGGTGAAGCCATCTGGGCTTCTGGATCGGGTGGGGACTTGGAGAACTTTTGTGTCCAACTAAAAGATTGTAAATGCACCAATCAGCACTCTGTGTCTAGCTAAAGGATTGTAAATGCACCAATCAGCACTCAGTAAAAATGTACCAATCAGCAGAATGTGGGCAGGGCCAAATAGAGGAATAAAAACTGGCCACCCAAGCCAGCAGCAGCAACCCGCTCAGGTCCCCTTCCACGCTGTGGAAGCTTTGTTCTTTCACTCTTCACAATAAATCTTACTGCTGCTTATTCTTTGGATCCACACTACCTTTATGAGCTATAACACTCACCATGAGGGTCTGCTGTAATACCCACTATGAGGGTCTGCTGTAACACCCACCACGAGGGTGTTCATTCCTGAAGTCAGTGAGACCACGAACCCACCAGGAGGAATAAACAACTCTGGATGCACCACCTTTAAGAGTTGTAACACTCACTGCAAACGTCTGCGGCTTTACTCCTGATGTCAGTGAGACCACGAACCCACCAGAAGAAGAAACTCTGGACACATCTGAACATCTGAAGGAACAAACTCTGGACACACCATCTTTAAGAACTGTTAACACTCACCACAAGGGTCTTTAGCTTCATTCTTGAAGTCAGCGAGACCAAGAACCAACTGGCAGGAACCAATTCCAGACACATTTTGGTGACCCAGATGGGACTATCAACTATTGTCAAGCAGTGAGAACCATTGGACCCCTTTTGCTTGCTATTCTATCCTATTTTTCCTTAGAATTTGGGGGCTAAATACCGGGCACCTGTCAGCCAGTTAAAAGTGACTAATGCGGCCGCTGTACTAAAGACACAGGTATCAGGCTTTCTGGGAAAGGGCTTTCTAACAATCCCCAACTCTTCAGAGTTGGGAGCGTTGGTTTGCCTGGAACCAGCTTCCACTTTTCCTGTACTTCTGGGCTGAGCCGAGGGTCAACAGAGAGGAAAGCGATTCAGTTCCAGGGTCGCGACAACAAGTTGGTTGACCCTGCGGCCATGAGCGGAACTCTGAAAGTCATGTCGCCCAAGTGAAACTCGCCCATCTATCCTATTTATCCTGACGCTTGCCTCCTGGGTCCTAACACCTGTCAGACAAACTTCCTCTCACCTCTCTTCTCCGAGGCTAGTCCCACTTCTAAAAACCACTTCCTGTCTCTGGTGCTTTTCTAGTTTATCCTATAAGAATGATTTCTAGTATAAACTCCAGGACTCTATTCCCTTCTTTAGGCACCCAGGCTCACCAATCAGAAAGACATAATTTTTTCCCAAAGCCCTGTCATAGGGGAGACTTTCTGGAATTTTAGGATCCCTCCTCAGACAATCAGGCCTAACAAAAACTATTCCTGAAGCTAGGATATGGGGAGCTTCAGAAATGATATCATTCCTATTCAAGTGAGGACAAAAGATGTCACTCTTCCAAACCTGGAGATCCCTTCCCTCCCTCAGGGTATGGACCTCCACTTCATTTTTGGGGCATAACATCGTTATAGGACAGGGATAAAGTCCCAATACTAACATGCGTATGCTTAGGACTCTAATAGGTTTTCAAGAATGCGTCAATAAGGGCCACTAAATCTGATTTTTCTTGGTCTTCTTTGTGGTCTAGAAGGACAGGCAAGGTTACAGGTTTTCGAGAATGCATTGGTAAAAGCCACTAAATCCAATATTCCTTGGTCCTCTTTGTGGTCTAGGAAGAAAACTAGTGTTTCTGCTGCTGCATTGGTGAGCACAACTATTCCAATCAGCAGGGTCCAGGGACCGTTGCAGGTTCTTGGGCAAGAAGTGTTTCTGCTGCTGTGTCGTCGGTCAGTGCAACTAATAAAATCAGCAGGGTCCAGGGGCCATTGTGGGTTCTTGGGCAAGAGGTGTTTCTGCTGCTGCATTGGTGAGCTCAACTATTCCGATCAGCAGGGTCCAGGGACCATTGTGGATTCTTGGACAAGAGGCATTTCTGCTGCTGTGTTGGTGAGTGCAACTATTCTGATCATCAGGGTCCAGGGACCATTGCGGGTTCTTGGGCAAGAGGTGTTTCTGCTGCTGTGTTGGTGAGTGCATCTATTCCGATCAACAGGGTCCAGGGACCATTATGGGTTCTTGGGCAGGGGAAGAAACAAACAAATGAAAACCATGTGCGGTTTTGTGTTTGATGGGACACACTCAGGCAGCAACAGGCTCACCCTTAAAATGTATCCTAAGCCATTGGGACCAATTTGACCTGCAAACCCTGAAGAAGAGGTACCTCATTATTCTCTCCCTGATGGGGAAAAATAGCCACCTGAGGGACGTATAAATCACAATACTATCCTGCAGCTTGACCTTTTCTGTAAGACGGAAAGCAAATGGAGTGAAATACTTTATGTCCAAGCTTTCTTTTCATTGAAGGAAAATACACAACTATGCAAAGCTTGCAATTTACATCCCACAGGAGGACATTTCAGCTTACCCCCATAACCTAACCTCCCTATAGCTCCCGTTCCTATTAATGATAAGCCTCCTCTAATCTCTCCCACCCAGAAGGAAACAAGCAAAGAAATCTTCAAAGGGCCACAGAAACCCCCAGGCTATTGGTAATATCCCCTGCAAGCTGTAGGGAGAAGAGAATTTGGCCCAACCCGGGTACATGTCCCCTTCTCCCTCTCTGATTTGAAGCAGATCAAGACAAACGTGGGGAAGTTTTCAGATGATCCTGATAGGTACACAGATGTCCTACACAGTCTAGGGCAAATCTTCTATCTCACTTGGAGAGATGTCATGCTATTGTTAGGTCAAACCCTGGCATTTAATGAAAATAATGCAACTTTAGCTGCAGCCCGAGAGTTTGGAGATAGCTGGTATCTTAGTCAAGTAAATGATAGAAGGACAGCCAAAGAAAGGGACAAATTCCCTACCAGTCAGTAAGCCATCCCCAGTATGGACCCCCATTGGGACCTTGACTTAGATCATGGGGACTAGAGTTGTAAACATCTGTTGACCTGTGTTCTAGAAGGACTAAGGAGAATTAGGAAAAAAAAAAATGAATTATTCAATGATGTCCACCATAGCTCAGGGAAAGGAAGAAAATCCTTCTGCCTTCCTCGAGCAGCTACAGGAGGCCTTAAGAAAATATAGTCCCCTGTCACCTGACTCACTAGAGGGTCAATTGATCCTAAAAGATAAGTTTATTACCCAATCAGCCACAGATATCAGAAGAAAACTCCAAAAGCAAGCCCTGGGCCCTGAACAAAATCTGGAGGCATTATTAAACCTGGCAACCTTGGTGTTCTATAATAGGGACCAAGAGGAACATGCCCAAAAGGAAAAGCAAGATCAGAGAAAGGCCCCAGACTTAGTCATGGCCCTCAGACAAACCTTGGTGGTTCAGAGAGGACAGAAAATGGAGCAAGCCAATCACCTGGTGGGGCTTGTTACCAGTGTGGTTTACAAGGACGCCTTAAAAAAGATTGTCCAGGGCTTTTTTTGGTGGGTAGGCTATTAATTGTTGCCTCAATTTCAGAGGCTGCTATTGGTCTATT
>NW_022321699.1:0-22145 GCF_002776525.5 Piliocolobus tephrosceles | reverse complement strand
AATAGACCAATAGCAGCCTCTGAAATTGAGGCAACAATTAATAGCCTACCCACCAAAAAAAGCCCTGGACAATCTTTTTTAAGGCGTCCTTGTAAACCACACTGGTAACAAGCCCCACCAGGTGATTGGCTTGCTCCATTTTCTGTCCTCTCTGAACCACCAAGGTTTGTCTGAGGGCCATGACTAAGTCTGGGGCCTTTCTCTGATCTTGCTTTTCCTTTTGGGCATGTTCCTCTTGGTCCCTATTATAGAACACCAAGGTTGCCAGGTTTAATAATGCCTCCAGATTTTGTTCAGGGCCCAGGGCTTGCTTTTGGAGTTTTCTTCTGATATCTGTGGCTGATTGGGTAATAAACTTATCTTTTAGGATCAATTGACCCTCTAGTGAGTCAGGTGACAGGGGACTATATTTTCTTAAGGCCTCCTGTAGCTGCTCGAGGAAGGCAGAAGGATTTTCTTCCTTTCCCTGAGCTATGGTGGACATCATTGAATAATTCATTTTTTTTTTTCCTAATTCTCCTTAGTCCTTCTAGAACACAGGTCAACAGATGTTTACAACTCTAGTCCCCATGATCTAAGTCAAGGTCCCAATGGGGGTCCATACTGGGGATGGCTTACTGACTGGTAGGGAATTTGTCCCTTTCTTTGGCTGTCCTTCTATCATTTACTTGACTAAGATACCAGCTATCTCCAAACTCTCGGGCTGCAGCTAAAGTTGCATTATTTTCATTAAATGCCAGGGTTTGACCTAACAATAGCATGACATCTCTCCAAGTGAGATAGAAGATTTGCCCTAGACTGTGTAGGACATCTGTGTACCTATCAGGATCATCTGAAAACTTCCCCACGTTTGTCTTGATCTGCTTCAAATCAGAGAGGGAGAAGGGGACATGTACCCGGGTTGGGCCAAATTCTCTTCTCCCTACAGCTTGCAGGGGATATTACCAATAGCCTGGGGGTTTCTGTGGCCCTTTGAAGATTTCTTTGCTTGTTTCCTTCTGGGTGGGAGAGATTAGAGGAGGCTTATCATTAATAGGAACGGGAGCTATAGGGAGGTTAGGTTATGGGGGTAAGCTGAAATGTCCTCCTGTGGGATGTAAATTGCAAGCTTTGCATAGTTGTGTATTTTCCTTCAATGAAAAGAAAGCTTGGACATAAAGTATTTCACTCCATTTGCTTTCCGTCTTACAGAAAAGGTCAAGCTGCAGGATAGTATTGTGATTTATACGTCCCTCAGGTGGCTATTTTTCCCCATCAGGGAGAGAATAATGAGGTACCTCTTCTTCAGGGTTTGCAGGTCAAATTGGTCCCAATGGCTTAGGATACATTTTAAGGGTGAGCCTGTTGCTGCCTGAGTGTGTCCCATCAAACACAAAACCGCACATGGTTTTCATTTGTTTGTTTCTTCCCCTGCCCAAGAACCCATAATGGTCCCTGGACCCTGTTGATCGGAATAGATGCACTCACCAACACAGCAGCAGAAACACCTCTTGCCCAAGAACCCGCAATGGTCCCTGGACCCTGATGATCAGAATAGTTGCACTCACCAACACAGCAGCAGAAATGCCTCTTGTCCAAGAATCCACAATGGTCCCTGGACCCTGCTGATCGGAATAGTTGAGCTCACCAATGCAGCAGCAGAAACACCTCTTGCCCAAGAACCCACAATGGCCCCTGGACCCTGCTGATTTTATTAGTTGCACTGACCGACGACACAGCAGCAGAAACACTTCTTGCCCAAGAACCTGCAACGGTCCCTGGACCCTGCTGATTGGAATAGTTGTGCTCACCAATGCAGCAGCAGAAACACTAGTTTTCTTCCTAGACCACAAAGAGGACCAAGGAATATTGGATTTAGTGGCTTTTACCAATGCATTCTCGAAAACCTGTAACCTTGCCTGTCCTTCTAGACCACAAAGAAGACCAAGAAAAATCAGATTTAGTGGCCCTTATTGACGCATTCTTGAAAACCTATTAGAGTCCTAAGCATACGCATGTTAGTATTGGGACTTTATCCCTGTCCTATAACGATGTTATGCCCCAAAAATGAAGTGGAGGTCCATACCCTGAGGGAGGGAAGGGATCTCCAGGTTTGGAAGAGTGACATCTTTTGTCCTCACTTGAATAGGAATGATATCATTTCTGAAGCTCCCCATATCCTAGCTTCAGGAATAGTTTTTGTTAGGCCTGATTGTCTGAGGAGGGATCCTAAAATTCCAGAAAGTCTCCCCTATGACAGGGCTTTGGGAAAAAATTATGTCTTTCTGATTGGTGAGCCTGGGTGCCTAAAGAAGGGAATAGAGTCCTGGAGTTTATACTAGAAATCATTCTTATAGGATAAACTAGAAAAGCACCAGAGACAGGAAGTGGTTTTTAGAAGTGGGACTAGCCTCGGAGAAGAGAGGTGAGAGGAAGTTTGTCTGACAGGTGTTAGGACCCAGGAGGCAAGCGTCAGGATAAATAGGATAGATGGGCGAGTTTCACTTGGGCGACATGACTTTCAGAGTTCCGCTCATGGCCGCAGGGTCAACCAACTTGTTGTCGCGACCCTGGAACTGAATCGCTTTCCTCTCTGTTGACCCTCGGCTCAGCCCAGAAGTACAGGAAAAGTGGAAGCTGGTTCCAGGCAAACCAACGCTCCCAACTCTGAAGAGTTGGGGATTGTTAGAAAGCCCTTTCCCAGAAAGCCTGATACCTGTGTCTTTAGTACAGCGGCCGCATTAGTCACTTTTAACTGGCTGACAGGTGCCCGGTATTTAGCCCCCAAATTCTAAGGAAAAATAGGATAGAATAGCAAGCAAAAGGGGTCCAATGGTTCTCACTGCTTGACAATAGTTGATAGTCCCATCTGGGTCACCAAAATGTGTCTGGAATTGGTTCCTGCCAGTTGGTTCTTGGTCTCGCTGACTTCAAGAATGAAGCTAAAGACCCTTGTGGTGAGTGTTAACAGTTCTTAAAGATGGTGTGTCCAGAGTTTGTTCCTTCAGATGTTCAGATGTGTCCAGAGTTTCTTCTTCTGGTGGGTTCGTGGTCTCACTGACATCAGGAGTAAAGCCGCAGACGTTTGCAGTGAGTGTTACAACTCTTAAAGGTGGTGCATCCAGAGTTGTTTATTCCTCCTGGTGGGTTCGTGGTCTCACTGACTTCAGGAATGAACACCCTCGTGGTGGGTGTTACAGCAGACCCTCATAGTGGGTATTACAGCAGACCCTCATGGTGAGTGTTATAGCTCATAAAGGTAGTGTGGATCCAAAGAATAAGCAGCAGTAAGATTTATTGTGAAGAGTGAAAGAACAAAGCTTCCACAGCGTGGAAGGGGACCTGAGCGGGTTGCTGCTGCTGGCTTGGGTGGCCAGTTTTTATTCCTCTATTTGGCCCTGCCCACATTCTGCTGATTGGTACATTTTTACTGAGTGCTGATTGGTGCATTTACAATCCTTTAGCTAGACACAGAGTGCTGATTGGTGCATTTACAATCTTTTAGTTGGACACAAAAGTTCTCCAAGTCCCCACCCGATCCAGAAGCCCAGATGGCTTCACCTCTCATTAGGATATACAAAAACTAAAATATACATTGTTTCATATAATGCTAGTGAAAATGTAAAATGATACAGCCATTCTGGAAGCAATTTGACAGTTTTTTTTTTTAAGTTGGCTGGGTGCAATGGCTCATACTACATTCCTAACACTTTTAGGAGGCCAAGGCGCATGGATTTCTTGAGGCCAGAAGTTTGAGACCAGCCTAGTCAACGTGGCGAAACCCCATCTCTACGAAAAGCACGAAAATTAGCCAACCCATGATGGTGGATGACTGTAATCCCAGCTATATAAAGGCTGAGGCATGAGAATCACTTGAACCTGGGGGTTGGAGGTTGCAGTGGTCATGTCACTACACTCCAGCCTGGGTGACAGAGCAAGACTCTGTCTCAAGTGAAAAAAAAAAAAAAAAAAAGAACAACAACAACAAAAAATTTTAAACATGAGTTTACCATAAAAGCCTGCAACTCTGCTCTGCTCACAGGTATCATGAAAACATGATTTGCCTATATGAAAACATATAAAAAAACATGTGTCCCTGAAAGACTTGTTTGGGAATGCATGTAGCAGCATTGTTGATAGAATCCAAGAAAGTGGAAACACTTTAAATGTTCACATACTGGTGAAAGGATATACAAATATAGTATACCCATGCAGTGAAATAGCATGTAATGAAATGCTAATAATGCTGAAACGTGGATGAACCGCAAAAATATTATGCTAAAAAAGTAAGCCAGATGCAAAACATCACATGTAATTCTATTTGTAAGAAATATCCAGGAAAACAAGTCAATAGAGACAAAAAGTAGATTAGTGGTTGCCTGTGGCTGAGTGTGGGAACAGGGATTGACTACAAACAGACACAGGGATCTTTTGGGGGTGGTGGTAACATTCTAAAAGTAGACTGCAGTAATAGTTGCACAGTTATGTAAATTTACTAACAATCTTGGAATCGTACACTTTAAACCAGTAAATTTAATAGTTTGTAGATTATATCTCAGTAGGACTTTAAAAAAACAAAACCATATCTAGCCTGATATATAGTCATTTATTAATAAATGTGACTCCTTCTCTTCCTCTTTAAGTTCAGAGAGGCAAAACTGCGTAGCAATTAAGAATCCAGGCCCTGAAGCTGAACCCTGGTCTTTCCACTTACTTACTAACCATGTGTCCTTAAAAACATTACTTAGTCTCTCTAAGGTTCAGGCTCTTCATGGTGAACTGAAAACAACAACAGCTATCTCATGGAGTTTTACAAAGAATTAAATGAGGCCACACACATAAGATGTGTAGCATACAATAAGCCCACAATCAATGACCGCAACATAGTATTCCAGATCCAGGACCTTCTGTCTGCCCATTTCTTATCTTTACAGCAGTGGTTAAAACAGAGTTCTCTTTCCTCTTGTTCTTCACTGCTCCTCAAAACCTCTGCCCCCGACTCTGAGATTTTCTTTACAAAATTTTAGTTGATTTATAGGTCTATCATGTGGTCTAGGCTTAGAATACTGCTTAGCATTATCTGAACATGAGTTGCTAGCCACTTATATGAGAGTGTCACTTGGAGGTAGATAAGCAACTTTAATAACACTCAACATGGTAACATGCATGCTCTGTTGTATCTGCTTACATATGGGAAGCTCGCGACCCTTTTTCAGATGTTATCAAGGGCTTCTAAGGCATTCCTGTCAGGTGGAGGGAGCAAGGACTGAGAAGAGTGCCTCCTTTTGCAGACTGATACAAAGGACATACAGAGAATTGGGGAGGTTTGCAGGAATTATATGGCAAACAGATGGAGAGAGGTGACTAATGGGAAGGATGTCCTAGAGGGTTCCTTACACAGTGGAGTCACACTCTCATATCCCCCTGGGCCAGGCACTTGGCGAGTAATCTTGATGTAGAAAACCAGAGCGGGTTCAGTCTGCCTTTCGCTTCCCCTCAGTGGAGAGAATTCTGGGACACATCTATCTGTCTTTACTTTAAGAAAAACCAACAGTGTGAATGTGGTGATTAATGTGGTCCTGTGGACATCAGGCAGTGGTCAGGACCTTGGTGAGCTAGGGGGTCCAGGTCCCTTTCAAAAGGAGCATTTGTTCATCAGCCTTATTCTGTTGTTTCCATGTGGAAATGGGGCCTAGAGTGGCCAGAACTATGCTTCCTTGACAAGTTAGAAAATCAAGTTTTTGTGTGACATTTCCTAATTTTAAAATATTGCTAACATTTTAAAAATGTTAGCCAAATGAAATACATCTACCAAGTAGATATAACCCCAGACCTAACCCCTACTCTAAAGTAATCTTCTGTATTCATTATATATGTTAAGCAGATGCCGAAAGGAGCTCATGAGGATGTAGTGGAGGGGATTCTTGCATTTATTAAAGAGTGGGATAGCTTATTATTGAGGACTCTTCCTTTTTGTTTTATTCTATTGTGTTAGAGAACTGGAGGTAGTGTCCAGGCCTGAGGCTGCAGCCACATCCTGGTTGTCCCAACACTCGTGTCACTGGTAGCATTTTGTAATGTGTTATAATCTGTGCATGAGGATCACATCAATTTTCCCTTCATTGGCATGCTACATTTTAATAATTGTTCAGATTTCATTTTTTTAAACAAGGGAGGCTATTATAAGCTATAAAACTCAGAAGGGCTTTGAAAAATCACAACCGATTGGAAAAAGCCTTTGCATTAAATGCCTGTTCTGAATGGATGTGCTCACCTGTACTTCAGATCAGAGAGATGTTTTTGAAGAAATACCATCAGCTCTTTTGATACGTTCTTTGCTGACACATATTCACCACTGATCTCAATATCTCTCAAGCCAACTTTGCAAAATAGAGACCTTAAGTGGAAATAAAGTTATCTCTACCCACTATTGCTTGGAGATGTGATGTAAAGCCTTAAAAGTGAATATGGGGGGGGAGGGATTGCATTGGGGAGTTATACCTGATATAAATGATGAATTGATGGGTGCTGACGAGTTGATGGGTGCAGCACACCAACATGGCACATGTATACATATGTAACAAACCTGCACGTTATGCACATGTACCCTAGAACTTAAAGTATAATAATAAAAAAAAAAAAAAGAAGTGAATATGAGATTTGGAATTCAGAAAAACATCTCTTCTCACCTTTGATCACTCCTCTTTTTTTTTTTTTTTTTTAAGGCGAGCTCTCTTGAGTTGTTTAGTAGCTTTCATGGGCTAAATCTATGAAATTCATTTCCCTCCCCACGCAGTGCATGGCTGCTGATGTTTCTGATTAGTTTTGTTTGTTTCACTCATGTTTTTATTTTGAAGCCTAAAGGTTGCCCCGTGTTTGCATAGCTCAGCAGTTAGAGTGGACAGAGGCTGTGTTCAAATACTTCAAGCTAGTAAGGCTTTCTTGGAACTGTGTGCGGGTAGAGAAGCATATTAAAAGTTTGGGTATTTTTCAAAGCTGTTCTGGCTTTGAATTTACACTGTGCTTTTTCTTGTGAGCTATGTGTATGTTCTCAGCCTCAAGATCAGCCAGGAATGTGTGGCACAGCTTATGCCAGATGAGCAGCCTCAGGCAGGAGTATGTCTCTGTCAGACCAGCGGAGTTGTTGACCCTCACTGCTGGCTGCCTTGAGTCATCACTTCCGCTGAAAATACCTTTGAGCATGGGCATCTCCCACCTTTTTAAGCCCAGTGAGTCCCCACTTACCTGGCAGAAAAGTTGTGGTCTTTAGGCTCATCCTGCCCTCTTTGAGCTTCCATGTGAATTGAGCCTGAGTAGTGTTGGGAAGGAGTGCAGTCCCAGGCAAGCAGGCACCAGATTCCTCCTGTTCTGACCCAAAGTTCAGCAGATTTTCAAACGTAAATGTTTCTTAGCTCGTCATATGCTGTTGTTCAACTTCCAACTCTGGGATGGTTGGTTTTGCTACTTCTGTTCCGCTTTATAGATGTTGTGGAGAGAGAGGATTTGTCCATCTCTTCACTTGGCTATTCTCGGAACTTGTAATAGACTTTGTTTCGCTTCACGCACTCCTGGCTACTGAGTCTTTCTCTCAAATGTCATTCCTATATCTACGGTCATGTCATTGCTTGCTCTGAGAACTGGACCTGCAATGTTTGTGCCAGTTACTAAGTTATTGGCGCTTAGCTACAACGCTATCCTTTTGTTCTTAACTTTATGATGAAGCTTTTATTTCTGCTTTGTCCACTGGCTCCCTCTTAGGCCCTGCCAATAGCGGGTGCTAGAGGGAGACTCCATGGCTGGATGGGGTCAGGCAGGACTTGCTCCTGGTTTGCTTCCCATTTTTCGCAGTGTTAACTTAGAATAGGTTTCTCAACTTTGACATTGTGGACTGAGTCATTCCTTGATGGGAGATGGTGTCTCGTGTGTTGTAGGATGTTTAGCAGTACCCTGTCCTCTATCTGCTAAATTGTAGTACCAATCCCCTAGTTGTGACAATTAAGACTGTCTTCAGACAATGCCAAATGTTCCCTGGGGGGCAAAATCACCCTGGGTTTAGAATTACTGACCTAAAGTCTACGTATAGACATGCTTCTTCACTTTGGCAGCTGCAATTCCTTCCCTTGGCAGTAGCTGAATCCATTTTTGTAATAGACGATAATGTATACAGGCAATGTATACATATTCCTTACTATAATGTATACATACCCTGTATACCATGTAGCCACTAAATAAGATGACTTAGATCCATATTCATTGACTTTAAAAGATTTCTGTAATAGAATAATTGAAAAGTAAAACAGGTTTCCAAAATAAAAAAGTAGAGTTTCAGTGTGAATGTTTGTGAGTATGTGTTTGTGTATGCTGTGCAATTATGAATGCCTGGAAAGACTTTCACCAAGGTGTTCACGGAGGTGGGATTTTAGGAAACTTTTATTCTCTTTGTGTTTTTCTGAATTACTTGAATTTTCTATATGTGCACAGGTTATTTTACAATGAAAAGCAATATAATTATACTTATTTAAAAGAAAAAGAAAGGCAGAAAGGAAGGTGGAAGGAAGAGAGTAACAGAAGGAAAAAAGAATAAAGAAAAAAAACACGTTGCTGTGGGCTGACAGAGACTTAAGAATAGCTATTATTTGGATCAGCCTTCTGAATTCATACACCTGGGTGCAGAAGCTTGACAGGACCATTGTCAGTCTCGTACAGCACTGTCCCTTGGCATGGTAAGAATATCCTCCTTTCCCGTTACTTTAAGGGCAAGATCTGCCTGTCAAGGCTGATTCTGCACTTTGAAGAATCATCCTTTATACCTCCCTCTCTCTCGTGCCCTACATCCTATCTATCAGCAAATATTGTTACCTCTTCCCCCTAAATAACCTGCCTCAGTCCCTCTGTACCTATTGTTACCTCCTCCCTTTTCTTCTCTGGACCGTTGCAAAGTCTCCTAATTGGTTATCATGTTGTTGGTTTTGTACCCCTCAAATCCCATTCTTTATATTGCAGCCAGCCTAATCTTTCTGAAATGTAAATCTGACTATGTCATTCCCTAGCTTAAAAGCCTTAAATGGATCTCCATTGACAAGTAATAAAGTCAATAGTCTTGAACCAGGCTCTTGGTGACCATGCAGTAGTTAAGGAACAAATTCTGTAGTGCATAGCCAAGTTTTACTACTTACTAACTGTATGACCTTAAACAAATTAGTGAACCTCAGTTTTCTCTTCTGTGAAATGGGGATGATGACAGTATTAACTTGTATGATTACTGAGAAATTATATATATATATATATACACTCACACACATATATATCTTTAAAACATGTATCTATAATATATCTTTTAAATGTATACATATACATGTATGTTTAATCACAGAACAGTGTTTGGCACTCAGTAAGTACTCAATAAATGTTACCTTGTATTATTGCCTGTCTTCCACTACTCTCAATTACTTACCCGGTGCTTCAGCTACAATATAGTTTTGTAAAACACCTTGTTCTCCCAAACTTTTGTGATTCCAAATAATCCTGTTCCTGTTGCCTAAAATGCAAAGCCCGAGCTCTTTTCTTCTTCATCTTAAGGCATTCCCAAGTCCTAGAAATAAAAATCCTTTTATTCCACTTCCCAGGCTACTCTGTAGATGTGTTCATGAATATGCATTAGGAATGTCTGTTTATAAGGTTTTCCTCTCAATTGAACTTGAGCTCTCTAAGGCAAGGATCTTGGCTTGTTTATCACAGTGCCCATTAAATACCAGGCATTCAGTAAATGTCATTAACTAAGTGAACAAAGTGGAAGACTCCATTCTTTGAGACTCCTTGTGTGTTATGGTTCTACCTTTGCTGGTGAGAGTTGTTTCTACTTGTGTCTCATCTTCCTCCCTAGGTTATAACATCTTTTGTAGATGGGCAATGGACCCTTATGTATTCCTTACATTGCATCAGCTCGGAACTGTAATACAGTACAACTACAGCACTTCCTACCTTCTACTGTGGTTTGTTGTCCATGTAACTAGCCAACCTACTACACTGCATTTTTTCCAAGGCAGGAGCTGCCTTGTTAATTTGCCTCCCAGTCTCCCAACACATTAGTGACATAGCAGAAGAAGCACTGGATTGGCATTGGTAGGAGTCTTGGGGCCTGGTATTCCAAGCACATGCTTTATTGTAAAGAGGCTTTCTCCTTTAGTCTGGTAACTGTACCCAAAATTATTTAAAGCCTATAGGACCTATGTTATAACAAAGTGATATAACTCTTTTTATAGCCTATGGATTTCAATTTAGGAGCAAATACTGTGCTTGGATTGTAAGAGCATGATTGATTTTCAATGATCTAGTTTGAGGTTGTTGGAGGAAAACTTGTTCTGGTGAGGCCCAGCCCATGTATATCTGGTTGTTCCCCATAAGAATTGCAACTCGGTCCAAGTTCATGCTGTGAAAGGTTGCCTTTTGAATATCAGTTTCATGAAGGGGCGTTCCCTAATTGCCCTCTTACAGGATTTGCATTTTTTGAGGGGCACTACTCTATCCTCAGCTCCTTTAACTGTGCCAGGTACATGGTAGGAGACCCCCAAATTTGTTTCCTTATCCAGAGCAGCCTGCGGTAACAGGGAATTACTCTGCTCTGCTCTTAAACCTGCTGAAACTCTGTGATAGAACTGAGTCCATTCCCTTCCAAGAGAAGCTCCCAGAGCCATTCAGACTGGGTGACAGCTGTTACCACCCCTCCTCACCCCCTGGCCTTTACGTGCAACTGCACATGCCTAGGGTAGTGGGAACAGTGACCCCGATTCTACCTCAAATCAGACCCTCTTGTTTCTACCTGCCATTGGGTCTCACAGAAGCTGCAGGTGGCAATATAGCTTACTTTTGTTCATTTGTATTTGAAATGCCTTTTTCTCTGTGGAAGAACTCTTTAAGAAAAAAAAGGTATCTTCTTTTATTTCCTCCTTCAAGGCTAGGAAATTTGTCTCTAATAGATGGAAGGGAATTCTCTAAACAGATTGAAATATGGTGGAGCATGAAGGCTTGCCTTCTCTCCTTAACTCTATCTTCACCAACCGTGTTCATGGACAAGTGACCCTGGTACCCTGAATCTTAGTGTCCTCAAGTGAGCAACGGGGATATGCTTGCCTTTTCTGCTAAACTCACAGTGAGTTAACCTGAGTCCTGCTGGAAAGAATCAGGGTTCTAATAATCAACCTTTACATATAATGTCTTGCAGAAAGCATCAGCTACCACATACCCCAGGTGCAACCCAGTTCTCACTTCCTGCAGCTGCTGTCACAGATGGTGATGACCAATGAGGAGACTGATGATCCATAGGCTCTGTTACATTGCAGTAATGTTTGTTGTACAGCATAGAGAGATTTTACATATGCGTGCACTCATATAACCACCATATCAGCATATAGAATAGCTCCAGCACCCAAGCAATTTCACTCATGCCCCTCTCAGTTTGTACTTCCAGAGACATCCACAATTCTGACCATCAATTTGTTTTGCCTGTTCTTGGGCCCCATATATAAGAATAACATAGTATGTTCTTTTTGCCTCTGGCTTCTTTCAGTCTGTGGAAATGGATAAACTTGATGGGATTCATTCTATGTTGAACTGGATTGCAGTTCCTTCTTATCTGTTGACTTGAATGAGTCTTTAGAGGGAGCCAGACATTGTCCTACATGCTGTACATGTATTATCTCACTTAATTCTCAGCACTAAGGTAGGGAACTTTTCCTTTCTTATGTAAGGCTCAGAGAAGTTAAGTAATTTGCCTCAAGTCACAGAGCTATTAAATGTTGAAGACAGAATTCTTGTTCAGTTTGGGTACCAGAGCTTGAGCTCACTAGCAAGGGTAGGAACTTGACATGCTTTCAGAATTAGATTAAATCAGATTTGTCTCTAGTTCTGTTTTGAAGGTCATATGATTATTGTGTGGTTATTCACAAAGGGGTCTCTATGGGAACTCGCCTTTCATTTGAATATTCTATCAGAATATTTTGTCTCCCCTGCTTAATCATTAGGGTTTCTCACCTGTGCGTGCTTGTGTGCATGTGTATGTGTGTAGATTCAACTCACCTTGCCTTGCCTGTGCCTGCATTTGCTTTGGGATCCAGACCTGCTTCTTTCTGGCCTCTGCAGGAGGCTGCTTTCTCCAGGCCTTGCCTGAAAGATTAAGCTGCTTAACGATGTCTTCCTCCTCCTTCCGGGGTGTGATCTTTGATGAAGGAATCAGACAGAGCTCTGTGTGACTGTGTGGCTACTTTCCCATTCTCAGCTTGTGGGGGTTTCTAAGGAAACGCCAGCTGCAGTAGATTTTTCTCTCCGGTGTGTGTAGTCTGACTTGCTGTCCTCCCACCTTCGAGTCTCACCTTCTTCCCCTGGTGATGGATGACCCCTTGTCTGGGGTGTGAGCTTGGAGGTAGAGCAGCCTTTGGTAGAGTGTGGGGGACCATCCTGGATGTAGACTGAGATTTTAGCTTTGAACAAGCCAGGACTGATACCTGGGCTGTTTCCCAAAAACTCACCCCGACTTTTCTCTTTTAAGAAATCATCCTTTGAATTTATCTCTGCTCTGTATAGCTTTCCTTCTAAACACAGTATTCATGCCTTTCTCCCCTGGGCTCTGAACTAATCCATTACGTTTGGATAAGACACAGACAATGGGTAAATGCCCCCTTGCAGGCTGGAGAATTAAATAGATAATCTGAGCTCTGTTTGGGTCTGTGGCTCAGTGCATAAGGTAATTTGTAAGAGGCTTTGGTCTTCCTTTCTCCATGCAAATGAAGAGAATAAGTAAAGGAAAAAAGGGAAGGTGGGTGAACTTTTTTGAATACTGACATTAGAGTCACTAGGACAGGCAGAAAGTAGCTTTTCATTTAACCCCTTGTGGGCTGTTTTCCCTAAGTAACTTCCCTTAATCAGGAACGACCAGCATTTGCAGTAATTGCACAATTGATTCCTACCCAGTGTGTTAAGTCCCATGTACTATAAATTTGTTCCTTGTTCATCACTGTATTCCCAGTGCCCATAAATGTTAGCTCATAATAGGCATTTAATAAATATTCTCAGATGTTTGTAGAGTTGTTCATTAGCAGTATAAAAGTTATTTGGGTAGAGAATTGTTGCGATGTAGTAGAAAGATCACGGACTAAAAAGATGATACAGATCATCTGCCCTGGTGATTTCTAAGGCCCTGTCAGATTTGGTTCTGGATTCCAGCAACTCAGTGTTTAGCTGGTCCAGATAATTAAGCTCTGAGTCGATCACTGCCTTCCACCACAAGTCATTCTCTATGCCTAGAACACCCTCATTTTCAAGTTGTCTACTTTTCTACAAAGCACTTAAACAAGGCATCATGGAGCCTGTGCCCATGCCTCTTGGGGCCAGCCAACCAAATCCAGTGACTGGAACTCAGTAAACTCACAGACGAGGAAGCCACAGATCTTCACAAAGAAGCCTGAGCCTGCTGTCAATTACCATTTCCTCACACTGGCCTCAGCATGGCCTCTGAGAGCACAATGTACACAAAATTATAATGTTATCACACAGGCTGGTGCCCACAATGAGGGCAGCTGCTTAGGAAGGCGCACACCAGGGGCAGGAAGACACAAAGGCCATTCTGAGGCTACAGTCACATACATTCATATATTCAGCAGAGGGGGGCTGAAATACAATTTCAATGAAGATTGCATTATGGATTATTGCTTGAAAAAGCTTTGGCAAAGGACTGAGGAGAGTCTTTCTTTTCCAGAGGGGGCTTTTTCCTCCACAGGGGTTGAGGGAAATGGGAGGAAAGGGAAGGCTTTTGCTTCTATTTTCTGCAGATGACGTGCGATGCTTTAGTGATAATGTGTGACAACTTCCTAAGCAAATCACCACGTGACTCTGTGTATGTGTATTTTATTTGAATAACTCAGACCCTGTTCAGTAGGCAGAGCAGATGCTGTTACTACCATTTTACACATGTGGAGACTGAAACTCAAAGAAGATAAATGGCTGTGGTCTTGTAATTAGCTGGTACCATTATAAAGTTGAAATTCCCTCACTTAGTTTGCAACCCCTTGTTGTTCTGATTCCTACTTATCATTCAGTCTCCTCTTGCAGCATGATTTTCCTCTCAGTCTAAACTCCTTCCACAATCACCCTGTGGACCTTTGATGCATCGTGTTCTTCCTTTCCTCCACACTTTGCACATGCTGTTCCCCTTCTGTTCAGTCTGTCTCCTCCTTCACCTACTTCTTCCTGTCTTTCAGATCTTGCCTTATACAAAAAAGCTTCCCTGACCTCTCAGGACTGGGTACCCTGCCCTGTCTATATGATACCATGCACCCAGAGTCCACTCTGTTCTTAGCGCTTTGTATTGAAATTGTGCATTAACTCTTCTATCTTTCTCACTGGACTATGGTTCCTTGGGGAACAAAAAACACCCCGAATTGCTCCGTTGATTCTACAAGTGAGTGGGAATAGAGGGTGTAGGAGGAAAAAGTTAAGGGCTTAGCACACCATAAGAAACTAGCTACACTTGAAAGATGTCCAGGTTGGAAAGGGCTAAGATACACAGCAACGTCAGCCACCTCAAAGCAACTGAGAAGCTACTTTTTTGCTACCTCTGAGGGGTCTAGTTTCACTTCTTCACTTAAGGTGCTGCTTGGGACCCAATCACTTCATCACATTTGAGCCTCAATTTTCTCATTCAAAAATGGAGAAGAAAGTGCTAGATAAAGTGAGATAAGAGTGGGAAAGTATATTGTAAGGCATAAGTAGCACCAAATAAATCTTTGTTAGTATTATGCAAAAATCTCCAAGACACTGTTGATGAGTGAAATAGTGATGTGATCTCATTTGTGTAAAGAATAATTATGAAACAAAAAGACTTGCCCTTTTGACAAAGTCTGAAAACTGGACTTCAGAAAGTACTGTCTTCCTCATAAGACAATGGACAGGCAGAAAGCAAAATTCCACATTCATGAACAGAAGAGATTTCACTATTGGGAGGCATTGTGTTCATTCTCAAATTGAAGAATTTTAAATACCACCAGGAGTGTTAGTTTGGAAGCAGTATTGCTTGGAAATCTTTCATCATGAAGTCATTTATTGAACGCATGCCTGCCAAATTTCACTCTCTGCTGATCACCTGCAACGTGCCAGGCATTGCTTCATGCACTCCTGGCTACTGAGTCTTTCTCTCAAATGTCATTCCTATATCTACGGTCATGTCATTGCTTGCTCTGAGAACTGGACCTGCAATGTTTGTGCCAGTTACTAAGTTATTGGCACTTAGCTACAACCTATCCTTTCGTTCTTAACTTTGTGATGAAATTTTTCTTTCTACTTTGTCCACTGGCTCTTTCTTAGGTTCTGCCAATAGGGGGTGCTAGACGGAGATTCCATGGCTGGATGGGGCCAGGCAGGACTTGCTCCTGGTTTGCTTCCTGTTTTTTGCAGTGTTAACTTAGAATAGGTTTATCAACTTTGGCATTTTGGACTGAGTCATTCCTTGTTGGGGGATGGTGTCTCGTGTGTTGTAAGATGTTTAGCAGCATGCTGTCCTCTACCTGCTAAATTGTAGTACCAATCCCCTAGTTGTGACAATTAAGATTGTCTTCAGACAATGCCAAATGTTCCCTGGGGGGCAAAATCACCCTGGGTTTAGAACCACTGACCTAGAGTCTAGATATAGACATACTTCTTCACTTTGGCAACTGCAGTTCCTTCCCTTGGCAGCAGCTGAATCCAGGCTGCACTTTTCCAACACCTGCAGACAGCTTTGTCACACCTCAATTAGGTAACATTAGTACCTGCTGACCTCCTCAGAGGACTGGGCCGGCGCTGAGGCCCTCTTCTGAGCTGAGACACCAGCCCTGGCTGAATCGTGCCCTTTTTTGGAGATCTAATTTTAATACCACCACCTGCCAATGGATTTTCTCCTCTAAGTCTCTAGGTTTTTTCCTTTGTCCCTTCCCTATAGGGGTAGTAGCTGCTTCTTGCAATTGCTACTTTCATGATGCCTTAGAGTTCCTTTAAATCTCTCAGTTACTTAGCTAATAATTTTATACCTTCTTACCACTTTTGTCCATTAAAGTCTGTATTCCAAAATAACTGGGATATTTTCTCTGACATCTGACTGATACAGTGTTCTTTCTCCCCACAAATCCTTTCCTTCTCTCTCCTCTCCTTCCATTCCCTTTTCTTCTTCTCTACCTGGTAAACTCCTACTGTCTTTTAGAGCTCTGACAATTAATCCCCTTTTCTGGAGCATTCTGGACTCTACTAGGCAGAGCGGTCACTCTCCTTTAGTCTCCTGGTACTTGGTACAGGTGCTTCTTACCTGTGGCAGAGCCCTGTATATATCTCTCTGTTTTTCCTGCCAGGTTATAAAGCCTTGAGAACAGAAACCACATCACATTCTTTTCTGTATTCCTTGCACATTGCGAATGAATGAATGAGTGAATGAATGAATGAAGAACTGCATGACACAGGACTCCTGTCTGTTTCAAGCCTGGTGATCTGGTGGTGCATTTTTCTGCTCCTCACCTTCTGCCTAGATTGTAGTCTCAGTGAGGGTTGGGATGGACTCTACTGTATTCCATTCAGTGGCCAACCCAAAATGATGACAGCCATTGTGTTGGGTTTTTCTAACTGAGTCTCTTTTGCTCAATAGATATTAAGCTCCTCCAGATAGAGGTTTTGGGTACAAAGGAATTTCTTACTGAATATTTGTTGAATGACTTGCTGAAGGTAACCAAAGGAGGTTTCAAGGGAAAGCCCTTGAAGGATGGGGAGGGTTTTTAAAAATGAAGGCTTCATCCTTGGTGATGGATCAGGGATAACACGAGGAAACATAAATACATTGTTTAGGGAATCACTGACCATTTTAGTCTGGTAGAAGGCAGGGCACATAGGAAATTTGAAAGATGAGATTTCCAAGGTAGATAGGATATAGATTTTGGACACCCTGAAGAAGAAGGATAAACACAAGGTACAGTAGTTTTGGGGGGAGTCCTGATGTAAGGGAGTGTTATTATCAGGCTTCACTTTTTGGAATAGGCCCTCAGCTAGATGAGAAACTGGGTGGAGGCCATTCAGGAGAAGCTGTGTGCTGTTAAACAGGAAGGGTTAACACAGAGAACAAGGCTCCCACAATCCCGGCAGCTCTATTCTGTAGGAAGCAGATTCTTTTTGTGGAGGAAGATGAATGCTTCATCCTATAGACAATGGAGACCAAAAGGAGGTGAGAAAAAGAAAGAATAGGAATGTAACAATCACCCCACATTACAGCTACAGGTTGAATGGTTCAGCTTCAGCTTTTATTGGTCTAATTATCACAGAGTTTTTCAGATTTTGATGTATTTCATAAGATATGAAAGATAATAATAAAACAGTGTCTGTATTGGCTTTCAAGCAGACTTGTGTGGCAGGGCCAACAGCAGTGTATATAATTCAGCTGGAATCTATTTCAGGAGGGAGTAAGAATCCATTATAATTCTTAAAAGAGAGAAAACAACAGCAGGCTGGGTATGACCTGCTCATCATCATCTGTGCAATGTGGATAATGATATCAGCTTTCCTTTATGTTCCAGGGCTTTTTGGAAAATCAAATAAGACGAAAGATGTGGAAGTACTTTGTAAATCAGTAAGTGCCTATAAAATCCATCCACTCATTCAGCAAACATGCTAAAGTTGTCCTGTATGATAGAAATATTGTCAGGCACTCGGGGTACAGGCATGAATGAGACATGGTCTCTGTCTTTCGAATCTCTAGATGGACAGGTAGGTTTTGACAGATACTCGCCATGCCATAAAAGAAGGTTCACATATTTATAAGAAATTGTCACTAATATTACACTTAGTAAGATGAGCTTGGTTGCTAGAGGCTGCCAATTTAATATTTTTGTTTTCTTTCCAGAAGAGTACTCAGAAGCAATGTCATGTGGTCCAGATTTGGCGCTTTGAAGACAAAGGATAAAGTTTCAAGTTCATTTTCTGTCATTTAATGACTGTGTGAATTTGGACAGGCCACTTGTTTCCCCACCTGTACATAGCTCTTTCTATCTAACTCAGAAGGTTACTGAGATAACTATATTGGCTAACAGATGTTGAAGTGCTTTCAAAACTGGAAGTTACTACTTGTATGTTGTGAATGATTTGTTGAGAATAATAGAAAAACTGGTAATATTGTCTTTCATGGTCATTGCTATGAATGTCTCTTTAATTAAGGGTAAGAGAATGGGCACTAAATGTGTAGTAAGGAAATCGTATATGTTTGATGTTGCGATATGGATTAACATGATAGAGCTCATGTAATCCTAATGATAACCTTGTGTGACAGGCATCCTTCTCCCCATTTTGCAGAGAAGACTGAGAGGCAGAGATTTGCATGCATATTGCTAAGGTGCACAATTTGAAGGGCGAGGAGCTGCCCAGGAGGAAGGCTTGTGCCTGATGTGCCAATGGGCAATGTCATTCTTCAAACTTCCCTTTACCCCTCCCTTTGCTGCTTCTGATGGCTTTGTTTTTGGATACAGATTCACTGTGGCATTTCTCTTTACCTTCTCTCTGATGAGGCAGTGGTGGAGTGGAGTAGGGATCTTATTAGGCAGATACTTGCCCAAGAATCAGCCCTTCATATACATGGACAAGCATCCAGGGATAATGAAATTCCACCTTGTGGAATGGGGGGTATAGTATGTCTCTCTGTGGCTTATGAGTATTTCCCTTTCCATGTGTATCCTCTTCAGGGCATCACTGAGTAACATGGAAATGAGTCGAAAAATACTGATTGTGCCATATATTTGCCTGATGTATCTGATCTTCTTTCTCCACCCCAACTCAAGACCCTTTAATATTTTTACTCATTTTCACCCTGTAATCAACCTTGTTCCTGATTTTTGTGCTTTTTCATATGTTATTCTCTCTGCCTGGGATATTCTTCTGTTACTTAAATTCTGATAAAGACCTACTTGTTCTTCAGAACCTGGTTCAAGAAGCTTCTTCCCCACAGAGTTGGTTGTTTCCCTCTTTGCTTCAACTGTTGTTCCAATGGATAGACTTTATTTACTTGTCTCTCTTCCTTCCTGGAATCAACTCTCCAGGGAAAGGGGCTACAAATTATTTCCTTCTTTATCTTCAGTATCTAGCAGGTACTTTGCATATAGTATGCATTCAGGAACCATTTGCTGAATGAATGAATGCACAAAAGAATGAATGAGCCTGTAAGGCAGCATTCTGGCCAGGGTATGCAGAACACAGGACATCCACCATTAAGATAGCCTTCTATGCAATTTCATTTTCTGGTTTACAAGTTTGCAGGATAATTGGTACTTCTTGGTTGACTTAGAGAAGAATACTTGGGGGCGGAGCAAGATGGCCGAATAGGAGCAGCTTCAGTCTCCAACTCCCAACGCGAGCGACACAGAAGACCGGCGATTTCTGCATTTTCAACTGAGGTACTGGGGTCATCTCACTCGGGAGTGCCGGACAATCGGTGCTGGTCAGCTGCTGCAGCCCGACCAGCGAGAGCTGAAGCAGGGCGAGGCATCGCCTCACCTGGGAAGCGCGAGGGGGAAGGGAGTCCCTTTTCCTAGCCAGGGGAACTGAGACACACAACACCTGGAAAATCGGGTAACTCCCACCCCAATACTGCGCTGTAACACCGGCACACCGGAGATTGTATCCCACACCTGGCCGGGAGGGTCCCACGCCCACGGAGCCTCTCTCCTTGCTAACACAGCAGTCTGCGGCAATCTAACCGCAAGGCAGCAGCGAGGCTGGGGGAGGGGCGCCCGCCATCGCTGAGGCTTAAGTAGGTAACTAAAGCCGCTGGGAAGCTGGAACTGGGTGGAGCTCACAGCAGCTCAAGGAAACCTGCCTGTCTCTGTAGACTGCGCCTCTGGGGACAGGGCTCAGCTAAAGGAGTAGAAGCCTGTGAAACGCGAACGACTCTGTCTGACAGCTTTGAAGAGAGCAGGGGATCTCCCAACACGGAGGTTGAGATCTGAGAAGGGGCAGTCTGCCTGCTCAAGTGAGTCACTGACCCCTGAGTAGCCTAACTGGGAGACATCCCCCACTAGGGGCAGTCTGACACCCCACACCTCACAGGGTGGAGTACACCCCTGAGAGGAAGCTTCCAAAGCAAGAATCGGACAGGTGCACTCGCTGTTCAGCAATATTCTATCTTCTGCAACCTCTGCTGCTGATACCCAGGCAAACAGGGTCTGGAGTGGACCTCAAGCAATCTCCAACAGACCTATAGCTGAGGGTCCTGACAGTCAGAAGGAAACCTATCAAACAGGAAGGACACCTATATCAAAACCCCATCAGTACGTCACCATCATCAAAGACCAGTGACAGATAAAACCACAAAGATGGGGAAAAAGCAGGGCAGAAAAGCTGGAAATTCAAAAAATAAGAGCGCATCTCCTCCTGCAAAGGAGCACAGCCCATCGCCAGCAACGGATCAAAGCTGGTCAGAGAATGATTTTGATGAGATGAGAGAAGAAGGCTTCAGTCCATCAAACCTCTCAGAGCTAAAGGAGGAATTACGTACCCAGCGCAAAGAAACTAAAAATCTTGAAAAAAAAGTGGAAGAATTGACAGCTAGACTAATTAATGCAGAGAAGGTCATAAACGAAATGACAGAGATGAAAACCATGACACGAGAAATACGTGACAAATGCACAAGCTTCAGTAACCGACTCGATCAACTGGAAGAAAGAGTATCAGCGATTGAGGATCAAATGAATGAAATGAAGCGAGAAGAGAAACCAAAAGAAAAAAGAAGAAAAAGAAATGAACAAAGCCTGCAAGAAGTATGGGATTATGTCAAAAGACCAAATCTACGTCTGATTGGGGTGCCTGAAAGTGAGGGGGAAAATGGAACCAAATTGGAAAACACTCTACAGGATATCATCCAGGAGAACTTCCCCAACCTAGCAGGGCAGGCCAACATTCAAATTCAGGAAATACAGAGAACGCCACAAAGATACTCCTCCAGAAGAGCAACTCCAAGACACATAATTGCCAGATTCACCAAAGTGGAAATGAAGGAAAAAATCTTAAGGGCAGCCAGAGAGAAAGGTCGGGTTACCCACAAAGGGAAGCCCATCAGACTGACAGCAGATCTCTCGGCAGAAACTCTACAAGCCAGAAGAGAGTGGGGGCCAATATTCAACGTTCTTAAAGAAAAGAATTTTCAACCCAGAATTTCATATCCAGCCAAACTAAGTTTCATAAGTGAAGGAGAAATAAAATTCTTTACAGATAAGCAAATGCTTAGAGATTTTGTCACCACCAGGCCTGCCTTACAAGAGACCCTGAAGGAAGCCCTAAACATGGAAAGGAACAACCGGTACCAGCCATTGCAAAAACATGCCAAAATGTAAAGACCATCGAGCCTAGGAAGAAACTGCATCAACTAATGAGCAAAATAACCAGTTAATATCATAATGGCAGGATCAAGTTCACACATAACAATATTAACCTTAAATGTAAATGGACTAAATGCTCCAATTAAAAGACACAGACTGGCAAACTGGATAAAGAGTCAAGACCCATCAGTCTGCTGTCTTCAGGAGACCCATCTCACATGCAGAGACATACATAGGCTCAAAATAAAGGGATGGAGGAAGATCTACCAAGCAAATGGAGAACAAAAAAAAGCAGGGGTTGCAATCCTAGTCTCTGATAAAACAGACTTTAAACCATCAAAGATCAAAAGAGACAAAGAAGGCCATTACATAATGGTAAAGGGATCAATCCAACAGGAAGAGCTAACTATCCTAAATATATATGCACCTAATACAGGAGCACCCAGATTCATAAAGCAAGTCCTTAGAGACTTACAAAGAGACTTAGACTCCCATACAATAATAATGGGAGACTTCAACACTCCACTGTCAACATTAGACAGATCAACGAGACAGAAAGTTAACAAGGATATCCAGGAATTGAACTCATCTCTGCACCAAGCGGACCTAATAGACATCTATAGAACTCTCCACCCCAAGTCAACAGAATATACATTCTTCTCAGCACCACATCACACTTATTCCAAAATTGACCACATAATTGGAAGTAAAGCACTCCTCAGCAAATGTAAAAGAACAGAAATTATAACAAACTGTCTCTCAGACCACAGTGCAATCAAACTAGAACTCAGGACTAAGAAA
>NW_022321698.1:0-4883 GCF_002776525.5 Piliocolobus tephrosceles | reverse complement strand
ATGTTTATTGTGGCACTATTCACAATAGCAAAGACTTGGAATCAACCTAAATGTCCATCAGTGACAGACTGGATTAAGAAAATGTGGCACATATACACCATGGAATACTATGCAGCCATAAAAAAGGATGAGTTTGCGTCCTTTGTAGGGACGTGGATGCAGCTGGAAACCATCATTCTTAGCAAACTATCACAAGAAGAGAAAACCAAACACCGCATGTTCTCACTCATAGGTGGGAAGTGAACAATGAGCTCACTTGGACTCGGGAAGGGGAACATCACACACTGGGGCCGATCATGGGGAGGGGGGAGGTGGGAGGGATTGCATTGGGGAGTTATACCTGATATAAATGATGAATTGATGGGTGCTGACGAGTTGATGGGTGCAGCACACCAACATGGCACATGTATACATTTGTAACCTGCACGTTATGCACATGTACCCTAGAACTTAAAGTATAATAAAAAAAAATAAAATAAATAAAATAAAAAAAGAGAAAAAAAAAGAAAATGGGAAAAAAAAAAGAAAAAAATGTTCAAGATCACTAACCATAAGGGAAATGTAAATCAGAACTACAATGAGATATCATCTCACCCCAGTTAACACAGCTACTACCAAAAAGAAAAACTAATAGATACTAGCGAGAATATAGAGAAAGGGAATGGTAGTACACTATTGGGAATGTAAACTAGTACAGCCACTATGGAAAACAGTATGGAGGTTCCTCTATCTACCATATGATCCAGCAATCCTGCTGCTGGGTATATATCCCCAAAAAAAAAAAAAATAATAACAATAATACCACACATCTACAGCCATCTGATCTTTGAGAAACCTGAGAGAACCAAGAAATGGGGAAAGGATTCCCTATTTAATAAATGGTGCTGGGAAAATTGGCTAGCCATAAGTAGAAAGCTGAAACTGGATCCTTTCCTTACTCCTTATACGAAGATTAATTCAAGATGGATTAGAGACTTAAATGGTAGACCTAATACCATAAAAACCTTGAAGAAAACCTAGGTAGTACCATTCAGGAAATAGGCAAGGGCAAGGACTTCATATCTAAAACACCCAAAGCAACGGCAGCAAAAGCCAAAATCGCCAAATGGGATCTAATTAAACTAAAGAGCTTCTGCACAGCAAAAGTAACTACCATCAGATTGAACAGGCAACCTACAGAATGGGAGAAAATTTCTGCAATCTATTCATCTGACAAAGGGCTAATATCCAGAATCTACAAGGAACTCAAACAAATTTACAAGAAAAAAGCAAAAAACCCCATTAAAAACTCGGGAAAGGATATGAACAGACATTTCTCAAAAGAAGACATCCAAACAGCCAACAGACAAATGAAAAAATGCTCATCATCACTCGCCATCAGAGAAATGCAAATCAAAACCACAATGAGATACCATCTCACACCTGTTAGAATGGCAATCATTAAAAAGTCAGGAAACAACTGGTGCTGGAGGGGATGTGGAGAAATAGGAACACTTTTACACTGTTGGTGGGATTGTAAACTAGTTCAACCATTATGGAAAACAGTATGGCTATTCCTCAAGGATCTAGAACTAGATGTACCATATGACCCAGCCATCCCACTACTGGGTATATACCCAAAGGATTATAAATCATGCTGCTATAAAGACACATGCACACGTATGTTTATTGAGGCACTATTCACAATAGCAAAGACTTAAAATCAACCCAAATATCCATCAGTGACAGACTGGATTAAGAAAATGTGGCACATATACACCATGGAATAGTATGCAGCCATAAAAAAGGATGAGTTTGTGTCCTTTGTAGGGACATGGATGCAGCTGGAAACCGTCATTCTTAGCAAACTATCACAAGAGCACAAAACCAAGTACCGCATGTTCCCACTCATGGGTGGGAACTGAACAATGAGATCACTTGGACTCGGGAAGGGGAACATCACACACCGGGGCCTATCATGCGCAGGGGGAAGGGGGAGGGATTGCATTGGGAGTTATACATGATATAAATGATGAATTGATGTGTGTTGACGAGTTGATGGGTGCAGCATACCAACATGGCAGAAGTATACATATGTAACAAACCTGCACGCTAAGCACATGTACCCTAGAACTTGAAGTATAATAAAAACATAATAAATAAATAAATAAATAAATAAATAAATAAATAAATAAATAAAAGAGAAGAACTAGTCAAAGAAGAGCTTCGAACCGGGCATATAGCACCAATGCTCTCCCCTTGGATTTCCCCAGTTTTCGTAATTAAGAAAAAATCAGGAAAATGGAGAATGTTAACTGACTTAAGTGCCATTAATTCAGTTATACAACCTATTGGGGCTTTACAGCCAGGACTCCCTTCTCTTGTTATGATTCAAAAAAAAATTGGCCTTTAATATTCATAGATTTAAAAGTCTGTTTCTTTACTGTCCCCTTAGCTGAGCAGGACTGGGAATGGTTTGCATTTATGATTCCCATGGTAAACCACTTGCAGCCTGCTAAGCATTTTCATTGGAAAGTGTTGCCACAAGTCATGTTAAACAGTCCAACAATTTGCTAGACTTATGTAGGGCAAGCAATTGAACCTACTAGTCAAATATTTTCACAGTGCTGCATTACTTATTACATGGATGATATTCTTAATGCTGCTCTCACTCAGAAAATATTACTCCAATGTTATGATCACTTGTAAAATTTGATTTATCTTACCAGTTTAATTATAGCTCCTGACAAAATTCTATTTCTCCTTCCTCCTACTTGGGGAATTTAGTAAATGACACTACAGTAGTGCCACAGAAGGTAGCCATATGTAGCAATCATTTGGAAACACTGAATGACTTTCAAAAATTACTAGGGGACATTAATTGGATATGGCCTCTTCTAGGCATTTCTTCTTACACCATGGGTGATCTGTTTTCTACCCTTAGAGGAGATTCCAGTCTCACAATACCTCAGCAATTAACAAAAGAAGCTGAGACACAGCTGCAACGAATTGAAAAGCAAGTCCATACGGCCCAAATAAATAGAATAGATCCAGGGAAGACTCTAGATTAGCTAATTTTTCCAACAAATCACTCACCCACTGGTGCTATTGTTCAATAGCAAGATCTTGTAGAGTTACTTTTTCTTCCATATACAAATTCATGAACTTTGACTCCTTATTTGGATCAAATTTGCTACTATGATAGTAAATGGGAGAATTTACATTGTTAAATTACATGGATATGATGCTGGAATAATTATTGTCCCTTTCACGAAGGCACAAATACAGCAAGCTTTTATAAATAGTCTTACTTGGCAAACCCATTTAGATGACTTTGTGGATATTCTCAATAACCATTTTCCTAACACGAAACTGTTTCAATCTTTGAAATTAACTAATTGAATCCTCACTAAAATAACTAAATTCAAACCAACTGAAGGTGCTGAGAATGTCTTCACAGATGGGTCTAGTAATGGTAAGGCCTCTTATTCTGGATCGAAAAGTAAAGTCTTTCAGATGCCCTATACTTCAGCTTTAAAAGCAGAGCTTGTAGCCATAATTGAGGTATTGACTATTTTTAATATGCCTATTGATGTGATTTCTGATTCTTCATATATGGTTCATTCTACACAGTTAGTTGAAAATGCTCAGCTATGGTTACACACAGATGAACAACTGATGACTTTATTTACCCAATTGCAAACAGCAGTTAGGAGTAGAATGCACTTTTTTTACATAACTCACAGTAGGCCTCCTACACCTCTTCCAGGACCTTTGACTTCAGGGGATCAAATAGCTGATTGCCTAGTTGCTACTGCAATATCTAATGCTAGACACTTTCACAATTTAACCCAAGTTAATGCCTCTAGTCTCAAATGCAGATACAGCATTATCTAGAAAGAAGTTAAAACTATCATCCAGTGATGCCCAACTTGCCAAATGGTGCATTCCTCATAATCCTTGAAAACTGAAACCTAATTATCTTTGACAAATGGATGTCACACATGTTCCCTCGTTTGGAAGACTAGCTTATGCACATGTATGTGTGAACACCTTATCTCAATTTGTCTGGATTACATGTGAATCAGGAGAGCCTTCTGCCTGTGTTAAATGTCACTTTTTGCAGTGTTTTGCAGTGATGGACATTCCAGCTTCTATTAAAGTAGATAATTCCCAAAGCTATACTGGCCAAGCTCTAGCTACATTTTTCTCTACATGGAATATTAAACACATTACTGGTATCTCATAGAATTCTCAAGGACAAGCCACAGTGGCAAGATTGAATCTCTTCCTGAAATAGCAGTTGAAAAAACAGAAAGGGAGAGAGAGTGACTATAGGCTCCACACATGCAACTAAATCTAGCTTTATTAACTTTAAATTTTTTGAGCCTGCATAAAGGCCGATCATTGTCAGCAGCTGAACAACATTTACATAAGCCAGCTGCAAAGGCAGAAGTGAAACTACGGGTTTGGTGGAAAGACCCAATAACATACGATTGAGAAACAGGTAAAACAATAATACAGGGCAGAGGTTAGGCTTGTGTTTCTCCAAGACCGAATCAACAGTCAATTTGGGTGCCATCAAGACATCTAAAGCCCTACTATGAACCAGATACTCAGGAAGTTGTTTTAGGAGAATCCTGAAGACCCACCAGTGGCAACATTACCCAAGTTGATGCTGAGAAGGACCCCAGCTGTCACGAGCAACACACGTCAAATGCAGCCACATACCTGGAGACAGATCAAGAAGGTGTTGCAGATGGCAGAAAAAAAAAAAAAAAAAAAACCCTGAGGAAAGCGAGACAACCAGTCACATTGAGTAATTTATTTATTTATTTATTTTTATTATACTTTAAGTTCTAGGGTACATGTGCATAACGTGCAGGTTTGTTACATATGTATAC
>NW_022321697.1:0-1572 GCF_002776525.5 Piliocolobus tephrosceles | reverse complement strand
GCCCCAAGGCTCCCAGAGCCTTCTCGTCCCAGCAGGAGGGAGAGCCTCATCTTTAAATCCCATCACACACATCTTCCTGTCTAGACAAGGTCCCTGGCTGCCAGGGCCTCAGAGTGAATGGATTCACAGCCTCCACCCCCTGGCACCACTGAGCCCTGCCGCACCCTGCCACTGTGCTCAGGACGACCTGGGCAGCCCCCCGACTTCTAGAGAAGACACAGAGGAGACTGCGCAATCAACAGACAGGAGTGTGCGTGAGTGCAGCATGACAGGGGCACGCCATCCCAGAGAAGCAGGCACCCGCCGCACTAAGCGTCATCCATCATCCTTTCGCTGAAAAGTTGGAAAACAAACAACAAAAACCCCGCCCGGCCTCATTTAATGTGAACCAAACACAAAAGCCACAGGGGAAAGCTTTTCCTCTCTGTGCTTCCCTTTTCCGGCGGAGGAACACCACCAGCCAAGATAAGGGGCTGTGCGAGGCCCTCTGCGCGGCTTCAAAGGGCTGGCACCCGCCCCCCAGGCCCGCTCCCACTCCCACTGGCTAATGGGCTCCCTGCTCCAGCCCTTGGGGGAGCAGGAGGCGGCCAGGGCTCCGTGCCAGGCGACTTGGAAGAGGTTTAAGGCTCACGCCACAGAAGGGAGGAAGCCCGGCCTGTCAAGAGGCGTGATAAAGCAGCTCCTTATCACAGTTTTCCTTTCAACCGCCTCCAAGTGAGCGCCGGCCGGGACTGGGCCTGTCAAGGCCGAGCGTGTTCCTTTCATGTCGCCCTGTGTTCCTCGCTCAGCGACGTATCCACGGGCACATGGAACTGTAGCATCAGCATTGGAGTTTGCAGCTTGGGGCCAGAGTCTCCAGGAGGATGCGATAGTGTGCCTCCCAGCCTGGGCCTCTGGTGAACCATGTAGTATCTGCAAATCCACTAGAACCATCTGGGTCCCAGTTTTGCCATCAGGAAACCAGAAGAAGTTTCCAGAGCAGTAGGGCCTAACGGTTTAGACTGGGGGCTAGGTAGTCAGTGGACCCAAGCTCAAGTCCCAACTGCTGAACTTGCTGGCTGTGGACCTTGGGCAGGTCACTCCGACTCTTCGATCTATGTGTCACATAGAAAAAAGTGCTTGTACATTTCATAGAGTTACCAGGATCCAATGAATTGGTACATGCACAGCTCTTAGAACCAGTGCCGGCACATAGTAAGCACTCAGTAAACGTTGGCCTTCATCTTGCTATAATTCTTATTGTTTTCTCACGGGGCTATTATGGGCATAGAATGGGGATCGGTGACGTCACATTGCAACTGAGTGATGTGAAATGGACAACGTGCTAGAGAAATGATTTTGATCTTCTAGGTACCTCCCACTCACAGGGGGAATGTCCCAGACCGACACAGTGAATCTACTGTAAAAAAAAAAAAAAAGCCTCTCATTACTTGAGCACCTTTCCACCCCAACTATGAGTCTCACTCACTCACCGGGGCCCTGGACTCAGACAGCAGCTCCATCTGAGGCCCCTCGAATGCAGCGGACACTGGTTCAACGCCACTGCAGGGAAACACCACTGGACCTGTTCCC
>NW_022321696.1:0-1572 GCF_002776525.5 Piliocolobus tephrosceles | reverse complement strand
GGGAACAGGTCCAGTGGTGTTTCCCTGCAGTGGCGTTGAACCAGTGTCCGCTGCATTCGAGGGGCCTCAGATGGAGCTGCTGTCTGAGTCCAGGGCCCCGGTGAGTGAGTGAGACTCATAGTTGGGGTGGAAAGGTGCTCAAGTAATGAGAGGCTTTTTTTTTTTTTTTACAGTAGATTCACTGTGTCGGTCTGGGACATTCCCCCTGTGAGTGGGAGGTACCTAGAAGATCAAAATCATTTCTCTAGCACGTTGTCCATTTCACATCACTCAGTTGCAATGTGACGTCACCGATCCCCATTCTATGCCCATAATAGCCCCGTGAGAAAACAATAAGAATTATAGCAAGATGAAGGCCAACGTTTACTGAGTGCTTACTATGTGCCGGCACTGGTTCTAAGAGCTGTGCATGTACCAATTCATTGGATCCTGGTAACTCTATGAAATGTACAAGCACTTTTTTCTATGTGACACATAGATCGAAGAGTCGGAGTGACCTGCCCAAGGTCCACAGCCAGCAAGTTCAGCAGTTGGGACTTGAGCTTGGGTCCACTGACTACCTAGCCCCCAGTCTAAACCGTTAGGCCCTACTGCTCTGGAAACTTCTTCTGGTTTCCTGATGGCAAAACTGGGACCCAGATGGTTCTAGTGGATTTGCAGATACTACATGGTTCACCAGAGGCCCAGGCTGGGAGGCACACTATCGCATCCTCCTGGAGACTCTGGCCCCAAGCTGCAAACTCCAATGCTGATGCTACAGTTCCATGTGCCCGTGGATACGTCGCTGAGCGAGGAACACAGGGCGACATGAAAGGAACACGCTCGGCCTTGACAGGCCCAGTCCCGGCCGGCGCTCACTTGGAGGCGGTTGAAAGGAAAACTGTGATAAGGAGCTGCTTTATCACGCCTCTTGACAGGCCGGGCTTCCTCCCTTCTGTGGCGTGAGCCTTAAACCTCTTCCAAGTCGCCTGGCACGGAGCCCTGGCCGCCTCCTGCTCCCCCAAGGGCTGGAGCAGGGAGCCCATTAGCCAGTGGGAGTGGGAGCGGGCCTGGGGGGCGGGTGCCAGCCCTTTGAAGCCGCGCAGAGGGCCTCGCACAGCCCCTTATCTTGGCTGGTGGTGTTCCTCCGCCGGAAAAGGGAAGCACAGAGAGGAAAAGCTTTCCCCTGTGGCTTTTGTGTTTGGTTCACATTAAATGAGGCCGGGCGGGGTTTTTGTTGTTTGTTTTCCAACTTTTCAGCGAAAGGATGATGGATGACGCTTAGTGCGGCGGGTGCCTGCTTCTCTGGGATGGCGTGCCCCTGTCATGCTGCACTCACGCACACTCCTGTCTGTTGATTGCGCAGTCTCCTCTGTGTCTTCTCTAGAAGTCGGGGGGCTGCCCAGGTCGTCCTGAGCACAGTGGCAGGGTGCGGCAGGGCTCAGTGGTGCCAGGGGGTGGAGGCTGTGAATCCATTCACTCTGAGGCCCTGGCAGCCAGGGACCTTGTCTAGACAGGAAGATGTGTGTGATGGGATTTAAAGATGAGGCTCTCCCTCCTGCTGGGACGAGAAGGCTCTGGGAGCCTTGGGGC
>NW_022321695.1:0-2569 GCF_002776525.5 Piliocolobus tephrosceles | reverse complement strand
ACACAATGGACACAATGGAAATGGAAGTGGATCTCTGCCTGGCTTCAAAGCGTCCTTTGGAACCAGCAGAGACAGACTGGAGGCTCATGGAGCCAAAGTGGAGATTACCTTCAGGCGGATGTCTCCGTCCTGAGGGAAGCGGGTCTCAGGTCCTGGTCCATCTGCAGTGTGGGAGCAGGAGGAGGTTCCTCAACCTCTAGAGGCCTGAGGAGGGGGTCTCCTCCCGGGTTTCGGCACCAACTGATTTGTTTTTTCTAAGACCAGCCCAGCGGGCACAAAAGAACCAGCGAGTAGGCAAGTGTAACAGCAAAACTGCACATTTATTTTTGGTAACCTAAGGTGTGGGGGAGAAGTCTGTCGGCCTCCGGCAAAGGAGGCCGGCAGAGTCCCCCGGTGGGGCTCTCGGACGGACTTCCCACAGTCCCGACATCCCGACAGCAGTGGGGCTGTGAGAAGACCACGTGGGACCGTGGCCAAGAGCGGCTTTTCTAGGAGTGGGAGGGCAATAGGCGGGGCACGGGCGTGTCGGGGGGCGTTCCACAGGTGCGACCAGGTAAATCTTGGTCTCTTCGGATTGACGTCACCTGGCGCATGCCCAGTTGATCTGCACCTTCCCGGGTCGCCGGCTGCATTTTCGCGTGCGCGGGAAGAGTTGGTGGTGAAGAAGAACCCGGAAGTGCACCATCTTGCCTCCGTTCGTCCAAACAGTCCAACCTTTTATTGATAATAGTGATAAAGGGGCGCCGTGGTCTGTCTGGCTACTTCCTGCTGTTAAGGGGCGTCGTTAAGGTCAGGGCCCATGGTTGGTATTTGGACGCACGGATGAAAAATAAAATAAGGCACAGTATTAGTATAGGAATGAGGAATGGAAGCATTTGTTGGAATATGGGCAAAACCCAGAAGGATAGTCCTGGCAAGGTTGGGGAGTATGAGATAGCTAAGAAAATTTAGTAAGTTTGAGGCAGCGGGGGAAAGCCAAACTGATTTCCACTGATTGCTTTCGGTAGGGGCTCTTTTTAGTTGGGAATGAGGAACGACTGCGCAAAGTAATTGTTGGCCAGGCAGCAATTAAGGATTGGAGTTTTTCGTGGAGTGGATGGCTTTCCACTTACTCCTACTACAGAGATATTGGATGGAAGGCTAGGTCCAGAGAAGGACGGCAAAACAGAATAGGTAGCCTCGCTGTTGATTAAAAAATTAATTGTCTTACCCGCTACCAGGAGAGTTACCCGCGGCTCGGTGAGGGTGATGGGGGTCCCCGAGTCTCGGCACCTTCAGTTGTCATCGTCCAGATGTAGGAGCTGGAAGGAGCTCCCAGGATCCTGGGAAAGGGGGTCATGTGGAGGCACGGCACCTGTTCTCAGGGTGGGGCAGTCAGACTTCCAGTTTCCTCCCTGCTGGCAAGCAGGGCAGGGGGTTGCTGGTGGACGAGGTTAGGACATTCACTGGCCTAATGTCCTGATGCCTTGCACTTACAGCAAGGCTGCGTTGGGGCTCGGGGACCTTGCGGACACCTGTTGGCATAGTGTCCTGCCTTGCCACACTTACAGCAGGCAGACTCCTTTTGTAGCCTTGGAGTCTGCGGAGTATGTGCTCTCTGGCCTGGGGTTACGACTGGGCTGTAAAGCCGCTGCTAGGAGCTGAACCTTCTGTTCAAGGCAAGCTTGCCGTCTCCTCTCTGGAGTTATAGACCTTAAAGGCTAATTTAACTAGGTCTTGTATTGGTGTCTGAGGACCATCCTCTACCTTTTGAAGTTTTTACGAATGTCAGGAGCTGATTGAGAAATGAAATAAGATGCCAAAATGATGGCCCCTGTGGGGGAGGCCGGATCTAACCGGGTATACTGGGTTAGAACCTCAGTTTAGGGTAGAAGTTAGGATAACCTGGAGGTCATGCCAAGTTAAGTCATAGGCCTGACAAAGGTATCTAAATTCCTTTATGTATATGGTAGGATTAGCTGAGAAATCACCTAAACGCTTCTCAATTTTGGAAAGATCGGCCAATGAAAAAGGAACATGTACTCTGACTACCCCCTCCGCCCCAGCTACCTCTTGCAAAGGTGCTAACACTGTAGGAGGGTGTGGGCAGAGATAGGGGACTCAAGACAGCCAGTTGGGGGCCCCGAAGGAGGCACGGGACCCAGTGGATTACTACTAGATAAGGAGGAGGAAGGAGGAGTCTGGATGGGGGGAGGAGGAGGAGTCTGGGCAGGAAGGGAGGGGGTGGGAAGAGCGGGGAGAGAAGGAGTATAGGGACGAGAGCTCAAGGCTCAAAAGCCTTGTATGTAAATTTCGGACCACTTGCTTAGCCGCTGGCAGAAATTGCTGAGGTCGATCACGCCACAGTGGAAAGGAAAATTAACCACTTCCTCCTAAGGTCTTGTTCAAGCTGTAAGGTTTTTAAATTGGCTAGGAGGCACCCTAAGGGGGTGCTCTTTGGAAATTTGGACTGGGGGGGTTTCCCGTTTGTTTCCTCTTTACTTACACAATGGACACAATGGAAATGGAAGTGGATCTCTGCCTGGCTTCAAAGCGTCCTTTGGAACCAGCAGAGACAGACTGGAGGCTC
>NW_022321694.1:0-2569 GCF_002776525.5 Piliocolobus tephrosceles | reverse complement strand
GAGCCTCCAGTCTGTCTCTGCTGGTTCCAAAGGACGCTTTGAAGCCAGGCAGAGATCCACTTCCATTTCCATTGTGTCCATTGTGTAAGTAAAGAGGAAACAAACGGGAAACCCCCCCAGTCCAAATTTCCAAAGAGCACCCCCTTAGGGTGCCTCCTAGCCAATTTAAAAACCTTACAGCTTGAACAAGACCTTAGGAGGAAGTGGTTAATTTTCCTTTCCACTGTGGCGTGATCGACCTCAGCAATTTCTGCCAGCGGCTAAGCAAGTGGTCCGAAATTTACATACAAGGCTTTTGAGCCTTGAGCTCTCGTCCCTATACTCCTTCTCTCCCCGCTCTTCCCACCCCCTCCCTTCCTGCCCAGACTCCTCCTCCTCCCCCCATCCAGACTCCTCCTTCCTCCTCCTTATCTAGTAGTAATCCACTGGGTCCCGTGCCTCCTTCGGGGCCCCCAACTGGCTGTCTTGAGTCCCCTATCTCTGCCCACACCCTCCTACAGTGTTAGCACCTTTGCAAGAGGTAGCTGGGGCGGAGGGGGTAGTCAGAGTACATGTTCCTTTTTCATTGGCCGATCTTTCCAAAATTGAGAAGCGTTTAGGTGATTTCTCAGCTAATCCTACCATATACATAAAGGAATTTAGATACCTTTGTCAGGCCTATGACTTAACTTGGCATGACCTCCAGGTTATCCTAACTTCTACCCTAAACTGAGGTTCTAACCCAGTATACCCGGTTAGATCCGGCCTCCCCCACAGGGGCCATCATTTTGGCATCTTATTTCATTTCTCAATCAGCTCCTGACATTCGTAAAAACTTCAAAAGGTAGAGGATGGTCCTCAGACACCAATACAAGACCTAGTTAAATTAGCCTTTAAGGTCTATAACTCCAGAGAGGAGACGGCAAGCTTGCCTTGAACAGAAGGTTCAGCTCCTAGCAGCGGCTTTACAGCCCAGTCGTAACCCCAGGCCAGAGAGCACATACTCCGCAGACTCCAAGGCTACAAAAGGAGTCTGCCTGCTGTAAGTGTGGCAAGGCAGGACACTATGCCAACAGGTGTCCGCAAGGTCCCCGAGCCCCAACGCAGCCTTGCTGTAAGTGCAAGGCATCAGGACATTAGGCCAGTGAATGTCCTAACCTCGTCCACCAGCAACCCCCTGCCCTGCTTGCCAGCAGGGAGGAAACTGGAAGTCTGACTGCCCCACCCTGAGAACAGGTGCCGTGCCTCCACATGACCCCCTTTCCCAGGATCCTGGGAGCTCCTTCCAGCTCCTACATCTGGACGATGACAACTGAAGGTGCCGAGACTCGGGGACCCCCATCACCCTCACCGAGCCGCGGGTAACTCTCCTGGTAGCGGGTAAGACAATTAATTTTTTAATCAACAGCGAGGCTACCTATTCTGTTTTGCCGTCCTTCTCTGGACCTAGCCTTCCATCCAATATCTCTGTAGTAGGAGTAAGTGGAAAGCCATCCACTCCACGAAAAACTCCAATCCTTAATTGCTGCCTGGCCAACAATTACTTTGCGCAGTCGTTCCTCATTCCCAACTAAAAAGAGCCCCTACCGAAAGCAATCAGTGGAAATCAGTTTGGCTTTCCCCCGCTGCCTCAAACTTACTAAATTTTCTTAGCTATCTCATACTCCCCAACCTTGCCAGGACTATCCTTCTGGGTTTTGCCCATATTCCAACAAATGCTTCCATTCCTCATTCCTATACTAATACTGTGCCTTATTTTATTTTTCATCCGTGCGTCCAAATACCAACCATGGGCCCTGACCTTAACGACGCCCCTTAACAGCAGGAAGTAGCCAGACAGACCACGGCGCCCCTTTATCACTATTATCAATAAAAGGTTGGACTGTTTGGACGAACGGAGGCAAGATGGTGCACTTCCGGGTTCTTCTTCACCACCAACTCTTCCCGCGCACGCGAAAATGCAGCCGGCGACCCGGGAAGGTGCAGATCAACTGGGCATGCGCCAGGTGACGTCAATCCGAAGAGACCAAGATTTACCTGGTCGCACCTGTGGAACGCCCCCCGACACGCCCGTGCCCCGCCTATTGCCCTCCCACTCCTAGAAAAGCCGCTCTTGGCCACGGTCCCACGTGGTCTTCTCACAGCCCCACTGCTGTCGGGATGTCGGGACTGTGGGAAGTCCGTCCGAGAGCCCCACCGGGGGACTCTGCCGGCCTCCTTTGCCGGAGGCCGACAGACTTCTCCCCCACACCTTAGGTTACCAAAAATAAATGTGCAGTTTTGCTGTTACACTTGCCTACTCGCTGGTTCTTTTGTGCCCGCTGGGCTGGTCTTAGAAAAAACAAATCAGTTGGTGCCGAAACCCGGGAGGAGACCCCCTCCTCAGGCCTCTAGAGGTTGAGGAACCTCCTCCTGCTCCCACACTGCAGATGGACCAGGACCTGAGACCCGCTTCCCTCAGGACGGAGACATCCGCCTGAAGGTAATCTCCACTTTGGCTCCATGAGCCTCCAGTCTGTCTCTGCTGGTTCCAAAGGACGCTTTGAAGCCAGGCAGAGATCCACTTCCATTTCCATTGTGTCCATTGTGT
>NW_022321693.1:0-1750 GCF_002776525.5 Piliocolobus tephrosceles | reverse complement strand
TATATTTTGTAATTATGCAATATCTACCTTAAAATGACCTCAGAAGGGCCCCTTTTTTTAAGTTGGAACAGGAAAACTCATTCATTTGCTCATCAGCAGTGAGCATTAGCATGGACAAATATTGACAGAGAAGCAAACAATACTGCCATGATTGGTATCATTGGAGTTGTACAACACTGCAGTCTTGCTAGCCACCCACTTGCTCTCTAAGTCTTAGACACTACCCGGGAAAAAGAGGGGATGGTGAGGAACCTTCATTTCAGTGGGGATATCCTCATATGGCAGAAGAACCTGTGATTTGTCTGAAGACTATCATCTTGAACTAAGTTGGTTATTTGCCAGTAGGAAAAAATGGAGTTTGAGGTAAGAATTAAGGATAGTAATAGAAAAATGAAACAGTTATTTTTTAGCACAATTGAGTTTAGAGCTTGTGAGATCAATATCTACCATATTAATTAAATACATGAAATACAGCCAGTAAGCCAATTAGAAAATCCCCATTATCTGAGTGGCTCATCTCTTCCTGTATCCATTTATTCTTTTACAGTGGGAATGGTTTTTCGGTTGTGATCAGAACTCTTGTGTCTGCTCCAGTATGTACTCATGCTAGGAGGATAAATTAGTCATCAGGCCATTCAGTCATCAGAAGGTCTGAACAAAGGCAACAGGAGAAGCTCTGCCATGTGGGTCATCATGAGCCTGATGAACCACTTCTGCCTTACAATAGAGAATAGCTCTTTGGTGCTTAGAATTCTTGTGCTGTCCCATGCCCTCATTCAGTATTGTTCTCTTCCATACATGCTGAATAAATTATAGCAGATTCTGGCTTCCTGGTTACCATTTATTTCCTTCTAATGTGACCATTCCACAAGTAATGACAAACTTAATCGATAGATATGTTTACACTGTTAATTAGGTATACTCAAAGCTTGTTTATAATATGGTGTCTTCCAAGGATCTCCTCAGAGATCAGATTTCATTTATTGCATGTTGATTTTCCTAATTTAACTCAGAGTCCTGAGTACCTCACTGTTGCCTGCTTGTACTGTCTAAGGGTCACTCTATTCGCACCCTGTCCTGCAAGACGTTCAGTGCAGTGCCAACCGCACTTAACAAGAAAGATCCCAGTAAATAAGAAAGGGGGAGCATTTATATATTTTTGCTTAGGAAATGAAAAGAAGGAAAAATTTTAACATCTCATTATAAATATCTACCACCAAGTAATTGAGTTATAGCTTATATTGTGCAATTTACAATTCATGTCTTTAAAAGAGCTCAGAGTTACCTCTATTTGTAAGTTTTGACAGGAAAAACCTGTTCATTTCTTCATCAAACATTTATTAATCCCTAATTAGTACCAAGTTCCATGGTAAATGCTTATTAACAGTCCTGTGAAAGGAATGTTAAAAAATACATAAACCACAAGGCACACAATAAGCATATTAAATGTTTACTGTTGTTAGTCATCAGAGAGATATAAATTTAAACCTCATTGAGATACCACTATACATTTATGAGAATGGCTAAAATGAAAAAGACTTACTATACCATGTATTAGCAAAGATAGATATGTAGCAATTATAACTCTAGAAATGAAAATGGCAAAACCAACTTGGAAAACTTTCAATATCCCTTAAAGAGATGAATGTACATCTACCCTATGATCTAGAAATTCTATTCCTAAATTATATTAGTTATCTGGACAACAAATTACCACATGTTAATGGCTTATAACAAGAATAAACACGTA
>NW_022321692.1:0-2032 GCF_002776525.5 Piliocolobus tephrosceles | reverse complement strand
TACGTGTTTATTCTTGTTATAAGCCATTAACATGTGGTAATTTGTTGTCCAGATAACTAATATAATTTAGGAATAGAATTTCTAGATCATAGGGTAGATGTACATTCATCTCTTTAAGGGATATTGAAAGTTTTCCAAGTTGGTTTTGCCATTTTCATTTCTAGAGTTATAATTGCTACATATCTATCTTTGCTAATACATGGTATAGTAAGTCTTTTTCATTTTAGCCATTCTCATAAATGTATAGTGGTATCTCAATGAGGTTTAAATTTATATCTCTCTGATGACTAACAACAGTAAACATTTAATATGCTTATTGTGTGCCTTGTGGTTTATGTATTTTTTAACATTCCTTTCACAGGACTGTTAATAAGCATTTACCATGGAACTTGGTACTAATTAGGGATTAATAAATGTTTGATGAAGAAATGAACAGGTTTTTCCTGTCAAAACTTACAAATAGAGGTAACTCTGAGCTCTTTTAAAGACATGAATTGTAAATTGCACAATATAAGCTATAACTCAATTACTTGGTGGTAGATATTTATAATGAGATGTTAAAATTTTTCCTTCTTTTCATTTCCTAAGCAAAAATATATAAATGCTCCCCCTTTCTTATTTACTGGGATCTTTCTTGTTAAGTGCGGTTGGCACTGCACTGAACGTCTTGCAGGACAGGGTGCGAATAGAGTGACCCTTAGACAGTACAAGCAGGCAACAGTGAGGTACTCAGGACTCTGAGTTAAATTAGGAAAATCAACATGCAATAAATGAAATCTGATCTCTGAGGAGATCCTTGGAAGACACCATATTATAAACAAGCTTTGAGTATACCTAATTAACAGTGTAAACATATCTATCGATTAAGTTTGTCATTACTTGTGGAATGGTCACATTAGAAGGAAATAAATGGTAACCAGGAAGCCAGAATCTGCTATAATTTATTCAGCATGTATGGAAGAGAACAATACTGAATGAGGGCATGGGACAGCACAAGAATTCTAAGCACCAAAGAGCTATTCTCTATTGTAAGGCAGAAGTGGTTCATCAGGCTCATGATGACCCACATGGCAGAGCTTCTCCTGTTGCCTTTGTTCAGACCTTCTGATGACTGAATGGCCTGATGACTAATTTATCCTCCTAGCATGAGTACATACTGGAGCAGACACAAGAGTTCTGATCACAACCGAAAAACCATTCCCACTGTAAAAGAATAAATGGATACAGGAAGAGATGAGCCACTCAGATAATGGGGATTTTCTAATTGGCTTACTGGCTGTATTTCATGTATTTAATTAATATGGTAGATATTGATCTCACAAGCTCTAAACTCAATTGTGCTAAAAAATAACTGTTTCATTTTTCTATTACTATCCTTAATTCTTACCTCAAACTCCATTTTTTCCTACTGGCAAATAACCAACTTAGTTCAAGATGATAGTCTTCAGACAAATCACAGGTTCTTCTGCCATATGAGGATATCCCCACTGAAATGAAGGTTCCTCACCATCCCCTCTTTTTCCCGGGTAGTGTCTAAGACTTAGAGAGCAAGTGGGTGGCTAGCAAGACTGCAGTGTTGTACAACTCCAATGATACCAATCATGGCAGTATTGTTTGCTTCTCTGTCAATATTTGTCCATGCTAATGCTCACTGCTGATGAGCAAATGAATGAGTTTTCCTGTTCCAACTTAAAAAAAGGGGCCCTTCTGAGGTCATTTTAAGGTAGATATTGCATAATTACAAAATATAATCAATAGCATTGTTCCCTAGGGATCACCTTGTGAATTCTTCTCTGACCAGAAGACTTCTTGAGGTTGAAGTTAGACAACTCTGTCTATCGCAGCCCTCTAAGAGCACTTGAAGAGCTATGACCTGGTTATCTATTGTGGGGAAGCAAACCATCCAAAACTTAATGACCACAACAATAATTGTTTTTATAATGTCTACTCCCCGTGGGTCATATTTTTAAGAACTGGGTTGTGTGATTCTGCTTCCCTTTGGATCACTTGGTGGTGTTTCAATGTGGCTGAA
>NW_022321691.1:0-1750 GCF_002776525.5 Piliocolobus tephrosceles | reverse complement strand
TACGTGTTTATTCTTGTTATAAGCCATTAACATGTGGTAATTTGTTGTCCAGATAACTAATATAATTTAGGAATAGAATTTCTAGATCATAGGGTAGATGTACATTCATCTCTTTAAGGGATATTGAAAGTTTTCCAAGTTGGTTTTGCCATTTTCATTTCTAGAGTTATAATTGCTACATATCTATCTTTGCTAATACATGGTATAGTAAGTCTTTTTCATTTTAGCCATTCTCATAAATGTATAGTGGTATCTCAATGAGGTTTAAATTTATATCTCTCTGATGACTAACAACAGTAAACATTTAATATGCTTATTGTGTGCCTTGTGGTTTATGTATTTTTTAACATTCCTTTCACAGGACTGTTAATAAGCATTTACCATGGAACTTGGTACTAATTAGGGATTAATAAATGTTTGATGAAGAAATGAACAGGTTTTTCCTGTCAAAACTTACAAATAGAGGTAACTCTGAGCTCTTTTAAAGACATGAATTGTAAATTGCACAATATAAGCTATAACTCAATTACTTGGTGGTAGATATTTATAATGAGATGTTAAAATTTTTCCTTCTTTTCATTTCCTAAGCAAAAATATATAAATGCTCCCCCTTTCTTATTTACTGGGATCTTTCTTGTTAAGTGCGGTTGGCACTGCACTGAACGTCTTGCAGGACAGGGTGCGAATAGAGTGACCCTTAGACAGTACAAGCAGGCAACAGTGAGGTACTCAGGACTCTGAGTTAAATTAGGAAAATCAACATGCAATAAATGAAATCTGATCTCTGAGGAGATCCTTGGAAGACACCATATTATAAACAAGCTTTGAGTATACCTAATTAACAGTGTAAACATATCTATCGATTAAGTTTGTCATTACTTGTGGAATGGTCACATTAGAAGGAAATAAATGGTAACCAGGAAGCCAGAATCTGCTATAATTTATTCAGCATGTATGGAAGAGAACAATACTGAATGAGGGCATGGGACAGCACAAGAATTCTAAGCACCAAAGAGCTATTCTCTATTGTAAGGCAGAAGTGGTTCATCAGGCTCATGATGACCCACATGGCAGAGCTTCTCCTGTTGCCTTTGTTCAGACCTTCTGATGACTGAATGGCCTGATGACTAATTTATCCTCCTAGCATGAGTACATACTGGAGCAGACACAAGAGTTCTGATCACAACCGAAAAACCATTCCCACTGTAAAAGAATAAATGGATACAGGAAGAGATGAGCCACTCAGATAATGGGGATTTTCTAATTGGCTTACTGGCTGTATTTCATGTATTTAATTAATATGGTAGATATTGATCTCACAAGCTCTAAACTCAATTGTGCTAAAAAATAACTGTTTCATTTTTCTATTACTATCCTTAATTCTTACCTCAAACTCCATTTTTTCCTACTGGCAAATAACCAACTTAGTTCAAGATGATAGTCTTCAGACAAATCACAGGTTCTTCTGCCATATGAGGATATCCCCACTGAAATGAAGGTTCCTCACCATCCCCTCTTTTTCCCGGGTAGTGTCTAAGACTTAGAGAGCAAGTGGGTGGCTAGCAAGACTGCAGTGTTGTACAACTCCAATGATACCAATCATGGCAGTATTGTTTGCTTCTCTGTCAATATTTGTCCATGCTAATGCTCACTGCTGATGAGCAAATGAATGAGTTTTCCTGTTCCAACTTAAAAAAAGGGGCCCTTCTGAGGTCATTTTAAGGTAGATATTGCATAATTACAAAATATA
>NW_022321690.1:0-2032 GCF_002776525.5 Piliocolobus tephrosceles | reverse complement strand
TTCAGCCACATTGAAACACCACCAAGTGATCCAAAGGGAAGCAGAATCACACAACCCAGTTCTTAAAAATATGACCCACGGGGAGTAGACATTATAAAAACAATTATTGTTGTGGTCATTAAGTTTTGGATGGTTTGCTTCCCCACAATAGATAACCAGGTCATAGCTCTTCAAGTGCTCTTAGAGGGCTGCGATAGACAGAGTTGTCTAACTTCAACCTCAAGAAGTCTTCTGGTCAGAGAAGAATTCACAAGGTGATCCCTAGGGAACAATGCTATTGATTATATTTTGTAATTATGCAATATCTACCTTAAAATGACCTCAGAAGGGCCCCTTTTTTTAAGTTGGAACAGGAAAACTCATTCATTTGCTCATCAGCAGTGAGCATTAGCATGGACAAATATTGACAGAGAAGCAAACAATACTGCCATGATTGGTATCATTGGAGTTGTACAACACTGCAGTCTTGCTAGCCACCCACTTGCTCTCTAAGTCTTAGACACTACCCGGGAAAAAGAGGGGATGGTGAGGAACCTTCATTTCAGTGGGGATATCCTCATATGGCAGAAGAACCTGTGATTTGTCTGAAGACTATCATCTTGAACTAAGTTGGTTATTTGCCAGTAGGAAAAAATGGAGTTTGAGGTAAGAATTAAGGATAGTAATAGAAAAATGAAACAGTTATTTTTTAGCACAATTGAGTTTAGAGCTTGTGAGATCAATATCTACCATATTAATTAAATACATGAAATACAGCCAGTAAGCCAATTAGAAAATCCCCATTATCTGAGTGGCTCATCTCTTCCTGTATCCATTTATTCTTTTACAGTGGGAATGGTTTTTCGGTTGTGATCAGAACTCTTGTGTCTGCTCCAGTATGTACTCATGCTAGGAGGATAAATTAGTCATCAGGCCATTCAGTCATCAGAAGGTCTGAACAAAGGCAACAGGAGAAGCTCTGCCATGTGGGTCATCATGAGCCTGATGAACCACTTCTGCCTTACAATAGAGAATAGCTCTTTGGTGCTTAGAATTCTTGTGCTGTCCCATGCCCTCATTCAGTATTGTTCTCTTCCATACATGCTGAATAAATTATAGCAGATTCTGGCTTCCTGGTTACCATTTATTTCCTTCTAATGTGACCATTCCACAAGTAATGACAAACTTAATCGATAGATATGTTTACACTGTTAATTAGGTATACTCAAAGCTTGTTTATAATATGGTGTCTTCCAAGGATCTCCTCAGAGATCAGATTTCATTTATTGCATGTTGATTTTCCTAATTTAACTCAGAGTCCTGAGTACCTCACTGTTGCCTGCTTGTACTGTCTAAGGGTCACTCTATTCGCACCCTGTCCTGCAAGACGTTCAGTGCAGTGCCAACCGCACTTAACAAGAAAGATCCCAGTAAATAAGAAAGGGGGAGCATTTATATATTTTTGCTTAGGAAATGAAAAGAAGGAAAAATTTTAACATCTCATTATAAATATCTACCACCAAGTAATTGAGTTATAGCTTATATTGTGCAATTTACAATTCATGTCTTTAAAAGAGCTCAGAGTTACCTCTATTTGTAAGTTTTGACAGGAAAAACCTGTTCATTTCTTCATCAAACATTTATTAATCCCTAATTAGTACCAAGTTCCATGGTAAATGCTTATTAACAGTCCTGTGAAAGGAATGTTAAAAAATACATAAACCACAAGGCACACAATAAGCATATTAAATGTTTACTGTTGTTAGTCATCAGAGAGATATAAATTTAAACCTCATTGAGATACCACTATACATTTATGAGAATGGCTAAAATGAAAAAGACTTACTATACCATGTATTAGCAAAGATAGATATGTAGCAATTATAACTCTAGAAATGAAAATGGCAAAACCAACTTGGAAAACTTTCAATATCCCTTAAAGAGATGAATGTACATCTACCCTATGATCTAGAAATTCTATTCCTAAATTATATTAGTTATCTGGACAACAAATTACCACATGTTAATGGCTTATAACAAGAATAAACACGTA
>NW_022321689.1:0-5343 GCF_002776525.5 Piliocolobus tephrosceles | reverse complement strand
TCAACTTCTTCCTGGTTTAGTCTTGGGAGAGTGTAAGTGTCCAGGAAATTATCCATTTCTTCTAGATTTTCTAGTTGATTTGCGTAGAGGTGTTTATAGCATTCTCTGATGGTAGTTTGTATTTTTGTGGGGTCGGTGGTGATATCCCCTTTATCATTTTTTATTGCGTCTATTTGATTCCTCTCTCTTTTCTTCTTTATTAGTCTTGGTAGTGGTCTGTCAATTTTGTTGATCTTTTCAAAAAACCAATTCCTGGATTCATTGATTTTTTGGAGGGTTTTTTGTGTCTCTATCTCCTTCAGTTCTGCTCTGATCTTAGTTATTTCTTGCCTTCTGCTAGCTTTTGAGTGTGTTTGCTCTTGCCTCTCTAGTTCTTTTAATTGTGATGTTAGAGTGTCAATTTTAGATCTTTCCTGCTTTCTCTTGTGGGCATTTAGTGCTATAAATTTCCCTCTACACACTGCTTTAAATGTGTCCCAGAGATTCTGGTATGTTGTATCTTTGTTCTCATTGGTTTCAAAGAACATCTTTATTTCTGATTTCATTTCGTTATGTACCCAGTAGTCATTCAGGAGCAGGTTGTTCAGTTTCTATGTAGTTGAGCAGTTTTGATTGAGTTTCTTAGTCCTGAGTTCTAGTTTGATTGCACTGTGGTCTGAGAGACAGTTTGTTATAATTTCTGTTCTTTTACATTTGCTGAGGAGTGCTTTACTCCCAATTATGTGGTCAATTTTGGAATAAGTGCGATGTGGTGCTGAGAAGAATGTATATTCTGTTGATTTGGGGTGGAGAGTTCTATAGATGTCTATTAGGTCCGCTTGGTGCAGAGATGAGTTCAATTCCTGGATATCCTTGTTAACTTTCTGTGTCGTTGATCTGTCTAATGTTGCCAATGGAGTATTGAAGTCTCCCATTATTATTGTATGGGAGTCTAAGTCTCTTTGTAAGTCTCTAAGGACTTGCTTTATGAATCTGGGTGCTCCTGTATTGGGTGCATATATATTTAGGATAGTTAGTTCTTCCTGTTGAATTGATCCCTTTACCATTATGTAATGACCTTCTTTGTTTCTTTTGATCTTTGATGGTTAAAAGTCTGTTTTATCAGAGACTAGGATTGCAACCCCTGCTTTTTTTTTTTCTCCATTTGCTTGGTAGCTCTTCCTCCATCCCTTTATTTTGAGCCTATGTATGTCTCTGCATGTGAGATGGGTCTCCTGAATACAGCAGACTGATGGGTCTTGACTCTTTATCCAGTTTGCCAGTCTGTGTCTTTTAATTGGAGCATTTAGTCCATTGACATTTAAGGTTAATATTGTTATGTGTGAACTTGATCCTGCCATTATGATATTAACTGGTTATTTTGCTCATTAGTTGATGCAGTTTCTTCCTAGCCTCGATGGTCTTTACATTTTGGCATGTTTTTGCAATGGCTGGTACCTGTTGTTCCTTTCCATGTTTAGGGCTTCCTTCAGGGTCTCTTGTAAGGCAGGCCTGGTGGTGACAAAATCTCTAAGCATTTGCTTATCTGTAAAGAATTTTATTTCTCCTTCACTTATGAAACTTAGTTTGGCTGGATATGAAATTCTGGGTTTAAAATTCTTTTCTTTAAGAACGTTGAATATTGGCCCCCACTCTCTTCTGGCTTGTAGAGTTTCTGCCGAGAGATCTGCTGTCAGTCTGATGGGCTTCCCTTTGTGGGTAACCCGACCTTTCTCTCTGGCTGCCCTTAAGATTTTTTCCTTCATTTCAACTTTGGTGAATCTGGCAATTATGTGTCTTGGAGTTGCTCTTCTGGAGGAGTATCTTTGTGGCGTTCTCTGTATTTCCTGAATTTGAATGTTGGCCTGCCCTGCTAGGTTGGGGAAGTTCTCCTGGATGATATCCTGTAGAGTGTTTTCCAATTTGGTGCCATTTTCCCCCTCACTTTCAGGCACCCCAATCAGACGTAGATTTGGTCTTTTGACATAATCCCATACTTCTTGCAGGCTTTGTTCATTTCTTTTTCTTCTTTTTTCTTTTGGTTTCTCTTCTCGCTTCATTTCATTCATTTGATCCTCAATCGCTGATACTCTTTCTTCCAGTTGATCGAGTCAGTTACTGAAGCTTGTGCATTTGTCACGTATTTCTCGTGTCATGGTTTTCATCTCTGTCATTTCGTTTATGACCTTCTCTGCATTAATTAGTCTAGCTGTCAATTCTTCCACTCTTTTTTCAAGACTTTTCATTTCTTTGCGCTGAGTACATAATTCCTCCTTTAGCTCTGAGAAGTTTGATGGACTGAAGCCTTCTTCTCTCATTTCGTCAAAGTCATTCTCTGACCAGCTTTGATCCGTTGCTGGCGATGAGCTGCACTCCTTTGCAGGGGGAGATGCGCTCTTAGTTTTTGAATTTCCAGCTTTTCTGCCCTGCTTCTTCCCCATCTTCATGGTTTTATCTGCCTTTGATGATGGTGACGTACTGATGGGGTTTTTGTATAGGTGTTCTTCCTGTTTGATAGTTTTCCTTCTAATAGTCAGGTCCCTCAGCTGTAGGTCTGTTGGAGATTGCTTGAGGTCCACTCCAGACACTGTTTGCCTGGGTATCAGCAGCAGAGGTTGCAGAAGATAGAATATTGCTGAACAGCAAGTGCACCTGTCTGATTCTTGCTTTGGAAGCTTCCTCTCAGGGGTGTACTCCACCCTGTGAGGTGTGGGATGTCAGACTGCCCCTAGTGGGGGATGTCTCCCAGTTAGGCTACTCAGGGGTCAGGGATCCACTTGAGCAGGCAGTCTGCCCCTTCTCAGATCTCAACCTCCATGTTGAGAGATCCACTGCTCTCTTCAAAGCTGTCAGACAGAGTCGTTCGCCTCTGCACAGGCCTCTGCTGCTTCCCCTGTTATTTTTTAGCTGTGTTCTGTCCCCAGAGGCAGAGTCTACAGAGACAGGCAGGTTTCCTTGAGCTGCTGTGAGCTCCACCCAGTTCGAGCTTCCCAGTGGCTTTGTTTACCTACTTAAGCCTCAGCAATGGCGGGCGCCCCTCCCCCAGCTTCGCTGTTGCCTTGCGGTTAGATCACGGCAGACTGCTGTGTTAGCAAGGAGGGAGGCTCCGTGGGCGTGGGACCCTCCCGGCCAGGTGTGGGGTATATTCTCCTGGTGTGCCCGTTTGCTTACAGTGCAGTATTGGGGTGGGAGTTACCCGATTTTCCAGGTATTGTGTGTCTCAGTTCCCCTGGCTAGGAAAAGGGATTCCCTTCCCCCTTGTGCTTCCCAGGTGAGGCGATGCCTCTCCCTGCTTCAGCTCTCGCTGGTCGGGCTGCAGCAGCTGACCAGCACCGATTGCCCGGCACTTCCTAGTGAGATGACCCCAGTACCTCAGTTGAAAATGCAGAACTCACTGGTCTTCTATGTCGCTCGCGCTGGGAGTTGGAGACTGGAGCTGTTCCTATTTGGCCATCTTGCTCCGCCCACCGCATGTGTCTTTATAGCAGCATGACTTACAATCCTTTGGGTATATCCCCACTAATGGGATGGCTGGGTCAAATGGTATTTCTAGTTCTAGATCCTTGAGGAATCACCACACTGTCTTCCGCAATGGTTGAACTAGTTTACAGTCCTACCAACAGTGTAAAAGTGTTCCTATTTCTCCACATCCTCTCCAGCACCTGTTGTTTCCTGATTTTTTAATGATTGCCATTCTAACTGGTGTGAGATGGTATCTCATTGTGGTTTTGATTTGCAGTTCTCTGATGGTGAGTGATGATGAGCATTTTTTCATGTGTCTGTTGACTGTATGAATGTCTTCTTTTGAGAAATGTCTGTTCATATCCTTTGCCCACTTTTTGATGGGGTTGTTTGTTTTTTTTCTTGTAAATTTGATTGAGTTCTTTATAGGTTCTGGATATTAGCCCTTTGTCAGATGAGTAGATTCCAAAAATTTTCTCCCATTCTATAGGTTGCCTGTTCACTCTGATGGTAGTTTCTTTTGCTGTGCAGAAGCTCTTTAATTTAATTAGATCCCATTTGTTAGTTATGGCTTTTGTTGCCATTGCTTTTGGTGTTTTAGACATGAAGTCCTTGCCCATGCCTACGTCCTGAATGGTATTCCCTAGGTTTTCTTGTAGAGTTTTCATGGTTTTAGGTCTAACATTTAAGTCTCTAATCCATCTTGAATTAATTTTTATATAAGGAGTAAGGAAAGGATCCAGTTTCAGCTTTCTACTTATGGCTAGCCAATTTTCCCAGCACCATTTATTAAATAGGGAATCCTTTCCCCATTTCTTGTTTTTCTCAGGTTTGTCAAAGATCAGATGGCTGTAGATGTGTGGTATTATTTTTGAGAGCTCTGTTCTGTTCCATTAGTCTATATCTCTGTTTTGGTACCAGTACCATGCTGTTTTGGTTACTGTAGCCTTGTAGTATAGTTTGAAGTCAGGTAGCGTGATGCCTCCACCTTTGTTCTTTTGGCTTAGGATTGTCTTGAAAATGCGGGGTCTTTTTTGGTTCCATATGAACTTTAAAGCATTTTTTTCCAATTCTGTGAAGAAACTCATTGGCAGCTTAATGGGGATGGCATTGAATCTATAAATTACCTTGGGCAGTATGGCCATTTTCACAGTATTGATTCTTCCTATCCATGAGCATGGTATGTTCTTCCATTTGTTAGTGTCCTCTTTTATTTCACTGAGCAGTGGTTTGTAGTTCTCCTTGAAGAGGTCCTTTACGTCCCTTGTAAGTTGGATTCCTAGGTATTTTATTCTCTTTGAAGGTATTGTGAATGGGAGTTCATTCATGATTTGGCTCTCTGTGTGTTACTGGTGTATAAGAATGCTTGTGATTTTTGCACATTAATTTTGTATCCTGAGACTTTGCTGAAGTTGCTTATCAGCTTAAGGAGATTTTGGGCTGAGACAATGGGGTTTTCTCAATATACAATCATGTCATCTGCAAACAGGGACAATTTGACTTCTTCTTTTCCTAACTGAATCCCTTTCTTTCTTTCTCTTGCCTGATTGTCCTGGACAGAACTTCCAACACTATATTGAATAGGAGTGGTGAGAGAGGGCATCCCTGTTTTTAGCCAGGTTTTAAAGGGAATGCTTCCAGTTTTTGCCCATTCAGTATGATATTGGCTGTGGGTCTGTCATAAATAGCTCTTATTATTTTGAGATACATTCCATCAATACCGAATTTATTGAGAGTTTTTAGCATGAAGTGCTGTTGAGTTTTGTCAAAGGCCTTTCCTGCATCTGTTGAGATAATCATGTGGTTTTTGTCTTTGGTTCTATTTATATGCTAGATTACGTTTATTGATTTGCATATGTTGAACCAGCCTTGCATCCCAGGGATGAAGCCCACTTGATCATG
>NW_022321688.1:0-5343 GCF_002776525.5 Piliocolobus tephrosceles | reverse complement strand
CATGATCAAGTGGGCTTCATCCCTGGGATGCAAGGCTGGTTCAACATATGCAAATCAATAAACGTAATCTAGCATATAAATAGAACCAAAGACAAAAACCACATGATTATCTCAACAGATGCAGGAAAGGCCTTTGACAAAACTCAACAGCACTTCATGCTAAAAACTCTCAATAAATTCGGTATTGATGGAATGTATCTCAAAATAATAAGAGCTATTTATGACAGACCCACAGCCAATATCATACTGAATGGGCAAAAACTGGAAGCATTCCCTTTAAAACCTGGCTAAAAACAGGGATGCCCTCTCTCACCACTCCTATTCAATATAGTGTTGGAAGTTCTGTCCAGGACAATCAGGCAAGAGAAAGAAAGAAAGGGATTCAGTTAGGAAAAGAAGAAGTCAAATTGTCCCTGTTTGCAGATGACATGATTGTATATTGAGAAAACCCCATTGTCTCAGCCCAAAATCTCCTTAAGCTGATAAGCAACTTCAGCAAAGTCTCAGGATACAAAATTAATGTGCAAAAATCACAAGCATTCTTATACACCAGTAACACACAGAGAGCCAAATCATGAATGAACTCCCATTCACAATACCTTCAAAGAGAATAAAATACCTAGGAATCCAACTTACAAGGGACGTAAAGGACCTCTTCAAGGAGAACTACAAACCACTGCTCAGTGAAATAAAAGAGGACACTAACAAATGGAAGAACATACCATGCTCATGGATAGGAAGAATCAATACTGTGAAAATGGCCATACTGCCCAAGGTAATTTATAGATTCAATGCCATCCCCATTAAGCTGCCAATGAGTTTCTTCACAGAATTGGAAAAAAATGCTTTAAAGTTCATATGGAACCAAAAAAGACCCCGCATTTTCAAGACAATCCTAAGCCAAAAGAACAAAGGTGGAGGCATCACGCTACCTGACTTCAAACTATACTACAAGGCTACAGTAACCAAAACAGCATGGTACTGGTACCAAAACAGAGATATAGACTAATGGAACAGAACAGAGCTCTCAAAAATAATACCACACATCTACAGCCATCTGATCTTTGACAAACCTGAGAAAAACAAGAAATGGGGAAAGGATTCCCTATTTAATAAATGGTGCTGGGAAAATTGGCTAGCCATAAGTAGAAAGCTGAAACTGGATCCTTTCCTTACTCCTTATATAAAAATTAATTCAAGATGGATTAGAGACTTAAATGTTAGACCTAAAACCATGAAAACTCTACAAGAAAACCTAGGGAATACCATTCAGGACGTAGGCATGGGCAAGGACTTCATGTCTAAAACACCAAAAGCAATGGCAACAAAAGCCATAACTAACAAATGGGATCTAATTAAATTAAAGAGCTTCTGCACAGCAAAAGAAACTACCATCAGAGTGAACAGGCAACCTATAGAATGGGAGAAAATTTTTGGAATCTACTCATCTGACAAAGGGCTAATATCCAGAACCTATAAAGAACTCAATCAAATTTACAAGAAAAAAAACAAACAACCCCATCAAAAAGTGGGCAAAGGATATGAACAGACATTTCTCAAAAGAAGACATTCATACAGTCAACAGACACATGAAAAAATGCTCATCATCACTCACCATCAGAGAACTGCAAATCAAAACCACAATGAGATACCATCTCACACCAGTTAGAATGGCAATCATTAAAAAATCAGGAAACAACAGGTGCTGGAGAGGATGTGGAGAAATAGGAACACTTTTACACTGTTGGTAGGACTGTAAACTAGTTCAACCATTGCGGAAGACAGTGTGGTGATTCCTCAAGGATCTAGAACTAGAAATACCATTTGACCCAGCCATCCCATTAGTGGGGATATACCCAAAGGATTGTAAGTCATGCTGCTATAAAGACACATGCGGTGGGCGGAGCAAGATGGCCAAATAGGAACAGCTCCAGTCTCCAACTCCCAGCGCGAGCGACATAGAAGACCAGTGAGTTCTGCATTTTCAACTGAGGTACTGGGGTCATCTCACTAGGAAGTGCCGGGCAATCGGTGCTGGTCAGCTGCTGCAGCCCGACCAGCGAGAGCTGAAGCAGGGAGAGGCATCGCCTCACCTGGGAAGCACAAGGGGGAAGGGAATCCCTTTTCCTAGCCAGGGGAACTGAGACACACAATACCTGGAAAATCGGGTAACTCCCACCCCAATACTGCACTGTAAGCAAACGGGCACACCAGGAGAATATACCCCACACCTGGCCGGGAGGGTCCCACGCCCACGGAGCCTCCCTCCTTGCTAACACAGCAGTCTGCCGTGATCTAACCGCAAGGCAACAGCGAAGCTGGGGGAGGGGCGCCCGCCATTGCTGAGGCTTAAGTAGGTAAACAAAGCCACTGGGAAGCTCGAACTGGGTGGAGCTCACAGCAGCTCAAGGAAACCTGCCTGTCTCTGTAGACTCTGCCTCTGGGGACAGAACACAGCTAAAAAATAACAGGGGAAGCAGCAGAGGCCTGTGCAGAGGCGAACGACTCTGTCTGACAGCTTTGAAGAGAGCAGTGGATCTCTCAACATGGAGGTTGAGATCTGAGAAGGGGCAGACTGCCTGCTCAAGTGGATCCCTGACCCCTGAGTAGCCTAACTGGGAGACATCCCCCACTAGGGGCAGTCTGACATCCCACACCTCACAGGGTGGAGTACACCCCTGAGAGGAAGCTTCCAAAGCAAGAATCAGACAGGTGCACTTGCTGTTCAGCAATATTCTATCTTCTGCAACCTCTGCTGCTGATACCCAGGCAAACAGTGTCTGGAGTGGACCTCAAGCAATCTCCAACAGACCTACAGCTGAGGGACCTGACTATTAGAAGGAAAACTATCAAACAGGAAGAACACCTATACAAAAACCCCATCAGTACGTCACCATCATCAAAGGCAGATAAAACCATGAAGATGGGGAAGAAGCAGGGCAGAAAAGCTGGAAATTCAAAAACTAAGAGCGCATCTCCCCCTGCAAAGGAGTGCAGCTCATCGCCAGCAACGGATCAAAGCTGGTCAGAGAATGACTTTGACGAAATGAGAGAAGAAGGCTTCAGTCCATCAAACTTCTCAGAGCTAAAGGAGGAATTATGTACTCAGCGCAAAGAAATGAAAAGTCTTGAAAAAAGAGTGGAAGAATTGACAGCTAGACTAATTAATGCAGAGAAGGTCATAAACGAAATGACAGAGATGAAAACCATGACACGAGAAATACGTGACAAATGCACAAGCTTCAGTAACTGACTCGATCAACTGGAAGAAAGAGTATCAGCGATTGAGGATCAAATGAATGAAATGAAGCGAGAAGAGAAACCAAAAGAAAAAAGAAGAAAAAGAAATGAACAAAGCCTGCAAGAAGTATGGGATTATGTCAAAAGACCAAATCTACGTCTGATTGGGGTGCCTGAAAGTGAGGGGGAAAATGGCACCAAATTGGAAAACACTCTACAGGATATCATCCAGGAGAACTTCCCCAACCTAGCAGGGCAGGCCAACATTCAAATTCAGGAAATACAGAGAACGCCACAAAGATACTCCTCCAGAAGAGCAACTCCAAGACACATAATTGCCAGATTCACCAAAGTTGAAATGAAGGAAAAAATCTTAAGGGCAGCCAGAGAGAAAGGTCGGGTTACCCACAAAGGGAAGCCCATCAGACTGACAGCAGATCTCTCGGCAGAAACTCTACAAGCCAGAAGAGAGTGGGGGCCAATATTCAACGTTCTTAAAGAAAAGAATTTTAAACCCAGAATTTCATATCCAGCCAAACTAAGTTTCATAAGTGAAGGAGAAATAAAATTCTTTACAGATAAGCAAATGCTTAGAGATTTTGTCACCACCAGGCCTGCCTTACAAGAGACCCTGAAGGAAGCCCTAAACATGGAAAGGAACAACAGGTACCAGCCATTGCAAAAACATGCCAAAATGTAAAGACCATCGAGGCTAGGAAGAAACTGCATCAACTAATGAGCAAAATAACCAGTTAATATCATAATGGCAGGATCAAGTTCACACATAACAATATTAACCTTAAATGTCAATGGACTAAATGCTCCAATTAAAAGACACAGACTGGCAAACTGGATAAAGAGTCAAGACCCATCAGTCTGCTGTATTCAGGAGACCCATCTCACATGCAGAGACATACATAGGCTCAAAATAAAGGGATGGAGGAAGAGCTACCAAGCAAATGGAGAAAAAAAAAAAGCAGGGGTTGCAATCCTAGTCTCTGATAAAACAGACTTTTAACCATCAAAGATCAAAAGAAACAAAGAAGGTCATTACATAATGGTAAAGGGATCAATTCAACAGGAAGAACTAACTATCCTAAATATATATGCACCCAATACAGGAGCACCCAGATTCATAAAGCAAGTCCTTAGAGACTTACAAAGAGACTTAGACTCCCATACAATAATAATGGGAGACTTCAATACTCCATTGGCAACATTAGACAGATCAACGACACAGAAAGTTAACAAGGATATCCAGGAATTGAACTCATCTCTGCACCAAGCGGACCTAATAGACATCTATAGAACTCTCCACCCCAAATCAACAGAATATACATTCTTCTCAGCACCACATCGCACTTATTCCAAAATTGACCACATAATTGGGAGTAAAGCACTCCTCAGCAAATGTAAAAGAACAGAAATTATAACAAACTGTCTCTCAGACCACAGTGCAATCAAACTAGAACTCAGGACTAAGAAACTCAATCAAAACTGCTCAACTACATAGAAACTGAACAACCTGCTCCTGAATGACTACTGGGTACATAACGAAATGAAATCAGAAATAAAGATGTTCTTTGAAACCAATGAGAACAAAGATACAACATACCAGAATCTCTGGGACACATTTAAAGCAGTGTGTAGAGGGAAATTTATAGCACTAAATGCCCACAAGAGAAAGCAGGAAAGATCTAAAATTGACACTCTAACATCACAATTAAAAGAACTAGAGAGGCAAGAGCAAACACACTCAAAAGCTAGCAGAAGGCAAGAAATAACTAAGATCAGAGCAGAACTGAAGGAGATAGAGACACAAAAAACCCTCCAAAAAATCAATGAATCCAGGAATTGGTTTTTTGAAAAGATCAACAAAATTGACAGACCACTACCAAGACTAATAAAGAAGAAAAGAGAGAGGAATCAAATAGACGCAATAAAAAATGATAAAGGGGATATCACCACCGACCCCACAAAAATACAAACTACCATCAGAGAATGCTATAAACACCTCTACGCAAATCAACTAGAAAATCTAGAAGAAATGGATAATTTCCTGGACACTTACACTCTCCCAAGACTAAACCAGGAAGAAGTTGA
>NW_022321686.1:0-2410 GCF_002776525.5 Piliocolobus tephrosceles | reverse complement strand
TTTGTAGGGACATGGATGCAGCTGGAAACCATCATTCTTAGCAAACTATCGCAAGAACAGAAAACCAAACACTGCATGTTCTCACTCATAGGTGGGAACTGAACAATGAGATCACTTGGGCTCGGGAAGGGGAACATCACACATCGGGGCCTATCATGGGGAGCGGGGAGGGATGGCATTGGGAGTTATACCTGATATAAATGATGAATTGATGGGTGCTGACAAGTTGATGGGTGCAGCACACCAACATGGCACAAGTATACATATGTAACAAACCTGCACGTTATGCACATGTACCCTAGAACTTAAAGTAGAATAAAAACATAAAAATAAATAAAAAAATAAAAAAAATACACTTAAAAAAATAAATAAATAAAAATCACAGGAACCTCTTTCTCAGTGGCCGGGTCTTGCGCCTGGGCGCAGACGGGTAAGCGGAGCCAACACGCCGGTGGCCCGGAGCTGGGTTTGTCGCAAAACTTACGTGACCCCGCGGAGACCCTTTGAGAAATCTCGTCTCGACCAAGAGCTGAAGCTGATCGGCGAGTGTGGGCCCCGGAACAAGCGTGAGGTCTGGAGGGTCAGATTTACCCTGGCCACCATCCGCAAGGCCGCCCGGGAACTGCTGACGCTTGATGAGAAGGACCCACGGCGGGTCCGCGTGGGGGCGCTGGATGAGGGCAAGATGAAGCCGGATCACATCCTGGGCCTGAAGATGGAGGATTTCTTAGAGAGACGTCTGCAGGCCCAAGTCTTCAAGCTGGGCTTGGCCAAGTCCATCCACCAGGCTCGCGTGCTGATCCGCCAGCGCCACCTCAGGGTCCGCAAGCAGGTGGTGAATATCCTTCATTGTCCGCCTGGGCTTCTCCCTGCGCTCTCCCTAGGGGGTGGTCGCCCGGGCCGCGGGAAGAGGAAGAACGCCAAGCAGGGCCAGGGTGGGGCCGGGGCTGGAGACGACGAGGAGGAGGATTAAGCCCACCTTTCTCTCCTGGGCTGCTGGATTGTCTAGTTTTCCTGCCAAATAAACAGGATCAGCGCTTAAAAAAAAAAAAAAAAAATCACAGGAACCATTGAGGGTGAGGCTGCTGGATTTCAGAAAGGCTGTTAATTGCTTACACCTTGACCTACCCTGGCTATAATGCACCGTGCAGCAATGAGCTCCTGACTCTAGCTGGGCCAATCTGACTTGCTAATGGCAACTTAGAATTGAGGCCAAGAAACACGGGGCCTTGTCTGGTAGGGGCTAGAATTGTGAAGTGATGTAAGGCTAGGCCAGATGGTCACGCCTGGTGAAGCTCAGAAAGAGAGAATGAAGGAGAACCTCAGAGGAGCAGAGATGAGAGACGCCCAAAAAACAAACAGCAGTTATGGGTCCTGACTCCCACTCCAGCTCCCATCTTTTTGTGGTCTATACAAAACCCAGCATCTACAAAAGCGCTTCTTTCTTTTCTCTGGTTGACTTGAACTAATTGAGTGGGTTGCTTTTGCAACCAAGAAGTCTTCACTAAGACCCTCCCCTTCTCCACAGAGCTGAGAGATGAACCAGGCAGCTGCGCACAGTTGGAAGGTCAGGGAGAGGGTTGCCAAGAACTTCAAGATATTATTTCCTTCTCTGTAGGAGATGGTGCTTGTCGGTCTGTGATTTTCTGTGAATCAGGTCTCACAATCACAGATATGCCTCTCTGCCCCCACCTCCCCACTGCAGATAAACATAGCAACCGTTGCCAACCTTCACCTTCACTGAACTTCATTTCCTCTCTTGCACTTGAGCCTAGAGGAGACAGAAACAAGCTCAAAGCCTTGTTAATGTGAGTCTGCCAGGCATGGTGGTGCAGGCCTGTGATCCCAGCTACTCAGGAGGCTGAGGGAGGAGGATCCCTTGAGCCCAGGTGTTCAAGGCTACAATGAGCTATGATCATGCCGCTGCACTCCAGCCTGGATGACAGAGTGAGAGTCAAAACAAAACAAACAGCCTTGTTAAGGTGAATCTAACTGGGCTTTGACTTACCTTTTTTGGGAGGTGGAAGGTTTTTGGAAGGTAGAAGGATGCGTTGCAATGATTCCCCAGCTTCATTCACTAGCACACCACGTTCATGATTTTTGACATTTCCACACATCAGTTGTACTATTATTTTCTTAATTAGACTTTATTATTTTCTTATCTTCGCCTATGATAGTTTTGAATGAAACCATGGCTTTGCAATACATATTATATTTTTTCAAATATACATTAAAACGCAAAACTATTAAAATAATTGTTTTTTACCACCTAAGATCATTTTATGTATACCACCTTAGGAAACAAGGCCATACATCTTTGGCATCATAATCAACATCATCACTTCAGCTGTTCCCACAGCCCCCCCCCCCCACAGTGCCAGTGGGTACTCCACAACCATTACTGACAGCA
>NW_022321685.1:0-2410 GCF_002776525.5 Piliocolobus tephrosceles | reverse complement strand
TGCTGTCAGTAATGGTTGTGGAGTACCCACTGGCACTGTGGGGGGGGGGGGCTGTGGGAACAGCTGAAGTGATGATGTTGATTATGATGCCAAAGATGTATGGCCTTGTTTCCTAAGGTGGTATACATAAAATGATCTTAGGTGGTAAAAAACAATTATTTTAATAGTTTTGCGTTTTAATGTATATTTGAAAAAATATAATATGTATTGCAAAGCCATGGTTTCATTCAAAACTATCATAGGCGAAGATAAGAAAATAATAAAGTCTAATTAAGAAAATAATAGTACAACTGATGTGTGGAAATGTCAAAAATCATGAACGTGGTGTGCTAGTGAATGAAGCTGGGGAATCATTGCAACGCATCCTTCTACCTTCCAAAAACCTTCCACCTCCCAAAAAAGGTAAGTCAAAGCCCAGTTAGATTCACCTTAACAAGGCTGTTTGTTTTGTTTTGACTCTCACTCTGTCATCCAGGCTGGAGTGCAGCGGCATGATCATAGCTCATTGTAGCCTTGAACACCTGGGCTCAAGGGATCCTCCTCCCTCAGCCTCCTGAGTAGCTGGGATCACAGGCCTGCACCACCATGCCTGGCAGACTCACATTAACAAGGCTTTGAGCTTGTTTCTGTCTCCTCTAGGCTCAAGTGCAAGAGAGGAAATGAAGTTCAGTGAAGGTGAAGGTTGGCAACGGTTGCTATGTTTATCTGCAGTGGGGAGGTGGGGGCAGAGAGGCATATCTGTGATTGTGAGACCTGATTCACAGAAAATCACAGACCGACAAGCACCATCTCCTACAGAGAAGGAAATAATATCTTGAAGTTCTTGGCAACCCTCTCCCTGACCTTCCAACTGTGCGCAGCTGCCTGGTTCATCTCTCAGCTCTGTGGAGAAGGGGAGGGTCTTAGTGAAGACTTCTTGGTTGCAAAAGCAACCCACTCAATTAGTTCAAGTCAACCAGAGAAAAGAAAGAAGCGCTTTTGTAGATGCTGGGTTTTGTATAGACCACAAAAAGATGGGAGCTGGAGTGGGAGTCAGGACCCATAACTGCTGTTTGTTTTTTGGGCGTCTCTCATCTCTGCTCCTCTGAGGTTCTCCTTCATTCTCTCTTTCTGAGCTTCACCAGGCGTGACCATCTGGCCTAGCCTTACATCACTTCACAATTCTAGCCCCTACCAGACAAGGCCCCGTGTTTCTTGGCCTCAATTCTAAGTTGCCATTAGCAAGTCAGATTGGCCCAGCTAGAGTCAGGAGCTCATTGCTGCACGGTGCATTATAGCCAGGGTAGGTCAAGGTGTAAGCAATTAACAGCCTTTCTGAAATCCAGCAGCCTCACCCTCAATGGTTCCTGTGATTTTTTTTTTTTTTTTTTAAGCGCTGATCCTGTTTATTTGGCAGGAAAACTAGACAATCCAGCAGCCCAGGAGAGAAAGGTGGGCTTAATCCTCCTCCTCGTCGTCTCCAGCCCCGGCCCCACCCTGGCCCTGCTTGGCGTTCTTCCTCTTCCCGCGGCCCGGGCGACCACCCCCTAGGGAGAGCGCAGGGAGAAGCCCAGGCGGACAATGAAGGATATTCACCACCTGCTTGCGGACCCTGAGGTGGCGCTGGCGGATCAGCACGCGAGCCTGGTGGATGGACTTGGCCAAGCCCAGCTTGAAGACTTGGGCCTGCAGACGTCTCTCTAAGAAATCCTCCATCTTCAGGCCCAGGATGTGATCCGGCTTCATCTTGCCCTCATCCAGCGCCCCCACGCGGACCCGCCGTGGGTCCTTCTCATCAAGCGTCAGCAGTTCCCGGGCGGCCTTGCGGATGGTGGCCAGGGTAAATCTGACCCTCCAGACCTCACGCTTGTTCCGGGGCCCACACTCGCCGATCAGCTTCAGCTCTTGGTCGAGACGAGATTTCTCAAAGGGTCTCCGCGGGGTCACGTAAGTTTTGCGACAAACCCAGCTCCGGGCCACCGGCGTGTTGGCTCCGCTTACCCGTCTGCGCCCAGGCGCAAGACCCGGCCACTGAGAAAGAGGTTCCTGTGATTTTTATTTATTTATTTTTTTAAGTGTATTTTTTTTATTTTTTTATTTATTTTTATGTTTTTATTCTACTTTAAGTTCTAGGGTACATGTGCATAACGTGCAGGTTTGTTACATATGTATACTTGTGCCATGTTGGTGTGCTGCACCCATCAACTTGTCAGCACCCATCAATTCATCATTTATATCAGGTATAACTCCCAATGCCATCCCTCCCCGCTCCCCATGATAGGCCCCGATGTGTGATGTTCCCCTTCCCGAGCCCAAGTGATCTCATTGTTCAGTTCCCACCTATGAGTGAGAACATGCAGTGTTTGGTTTTCTGTTCTTGCGATAGTTTGCTAAGAATGATGGTTTCCAGCTGCATCCATGTCCCTACAAA
>NW_022321684.1:0-6460 GCF_002776525.5 Piliocolobus tephrosceles | reverse complement strand
AGAGTCCAGAGTCAAAGCCAAGCAGCAACGATCTTTATTACAGGTTCGAACCTGAAACTCTCACGCACACCCGTGAAACGAGCGGGGTGGGAGAGCTCCCCAACTGGGCTCAGGACAGTGTTATATAGTCTGGGATAAATAGGCACAGAGTCATTATACAAATCAGATGTATGATTGGTCGATATTTGAACAAGGCGATTTGGCTGATTATGATTGGTTCCCGCCATTTCTGGTATTTCAGTTAATTTTGAAATTCTGATGACGTTTATCAGGGGCTTGCACGGCAGGGGTAGGGCTTGTTTCCGCAAACCCGAGGTGGGAAAGCAGTCTTACACAAAGGCAGTTAATCATATTGCGACAGGTTTTACAGGGCTTGTTTTGCAACATGGGTGTACCTTACTTAAACGCGTCTTGTGACCTTGCCGTGCCTCAGAAAGAAAAACAGGAACTTACAAAATCTCTAGAATGTGCCGAGATAGGGACAAAAGGATTGTGAGAGCAGAACAAAGGTTTAGCAATAGGGTGGGTACACACTTTTATGCCCTTTCATTTCCCCCTCTCATAAGTAACTGGGTGTCCAATCCTGGACCTTCAGTCTCTTATAGTGTAGCTTCTCCTTCTGGGTGGAGAAGAGGTTGGTGATGGCTACGGAGGACAATTAGTTGGATAGTATCAAACCTCTCTCTGACAAATTGTAGAATTCTATTTACCACACAGGGGCCTATAGTAAGCAGAAGCAGTAAAGACATTAGGGATTAGATGGCGCAGCAGTGAGAAAAGTCAGATGCGTGAGGCATAAAAGCATAGATAAGCTAGACATGGCTATGGCTATGGGGGATTACGGCACAGGGTTAGCTTTAAGGGATTATTCTTAGCTTTGTCTATAGTCCATGTAACCGGTGCTCCAGACGGCTCAAGAAGGTCGGATGTTGGGTCCACTGGTTTGACGTGTGTGTAGTGGATCCATGAAGCGATGCCTTCTACTTTGAGAGTGGTGGGAGTAGTCAGGAGTACTTGCAGTGGTCCTTTCCACCTGGGCTGGAGAGTCTCTTGTCCATGGCCGCTTGACTAAGACCCAGTCTCCTGGCTGGAACAAATGAGGTGTTGGAGGAGGTCCTGTTTCGTACAGCTCTCGTAGCTTGGGCCAAATTTCCTGGTGAATTTTCTGTAAGGCTTGTAGGGAGAACAAGAGCTCAGAGACATTTTCGGTTTCAGATTTGAGTAGGTCATCTTTTAAACTGGGAACCAGGGGTGGGGGTCTGCCATACATGATTTCATATGGGGTAAGGCCCAGTTTGTAAGGGGTATTCCGGGCCCGGAACAGAGCGTAGGGGAGAAGTACTACCCAATGAGCGCCAGTCTCCATGGTCAATTTAGTTAAGGTCTCTTTCAAGGTCCGATTCATCCTTTCTACCTGTCCTGAGCTTTGGGGCCTATAAGCACAATGTAGTTTCCAATCTGCCCCAAGAATGGAAGCCAAATCCTGACTTACCTTAGCAACGAAGGCCGGTCCATTATCTGACCCTATCTGGACAGGGAAGCCATACCTGGGGAGGATTTCTTCCAAAATTTTCTTTGCTACAACCTGAGCAGTTTCTCTCTTAGTTGGGAACGCTTCCGTCCATCCTGAAAAAGTATCTACAAAAACAAGTAAGTACTGATACCCGTATTTCCCGGGTTTTACCTCAGTGAAATCTATCTCCCAATAGACACCGGGCCTAGTTCCTCTAAACCTAGTCCCTGCAGTGGCTTGGGTTTGGGGGTAGGCGTTGTTTAGTTGGCAGACTTTGCAATTTGTTGTAATATTGCTGGCCAGTTCAGCTATGCGCCTGATTCTGAACTTGGCGTGCCTGATTAAGTCTATCATTTGCTGGGCCCCCAGGTGGGTTGTCCGGTGGATGTGTTCCAATACCTGCCGTCCTAATTCTTCTGGCAGGATGGTTTGGTCATTGATATCAGTCCACCACCCATTCTGAACCTGTTTTAGGGGAAGCATGTCCATCCACTCACGATCCTGTTCGGAATAGTCAGGAAAACATGGTAAGTCTCGCGGGCCAGGATCAGGGAGCTGGAGCGCAAGGAGCTGACTGGGAGCCTTCGCTATGCTCCGTGCGGTTTGGTCTGCTAAGAAGTTGCCTCGAGCAATTGGCGTGGTTGGTTTCTGATGCCCAGGGCAATGTACAATAGCCAATTTCTTTGGCTTCCATAAGGCAGTTAGCAGGGCTAGGATTTCTTGTTTGTTTTTTATCTCTCTTCCTTCAGCTGTCAATAGTCCTCTTTCTCTGTAGATGGCCCCATGTATATGCGCAGTAGCAAAAGCATAGCGGCTATCCGTGTATACTGTTAGTTTTTTCTCCGCCCCTAGGGTGAGGGCTTGGGTGAGTGCTACCAGTTCGGCTCTTTGGGCCGATGTCCCTGGGGGCAAGGGTTCCGCCCAGATTACCTCAGTCTCTGACGTCACAGCCGCCCCTGCATACCTCTGGCCTTGATGAACGAAGCTGCTGCCATCCATGAACCAAATGAGCTCTGCGTCAGGGAGGGGGCGGTCTTGCAGGTCTTCCCATACTCCATGCACCTGAGCCAATATCTCAATGCACTCATGGAGTGGGGCGTCTAGGTCTGGATTTGGTAGTAGTGAGGCAGGGTTTAAGGTCGTTGGGGGCAGAAAAGTTATTCTGGGAGGGTTTAACAGCAGTCCTTGATAGTGGGTGAGCCGGGCGTTACTTATCCATCGGTCTGGCGGCTGCCAGAGGACGCCCTCAATGGCATGCGGGGTTGTAATGCGCAACTCTTGCCCCATGATAAGTTTATCAGCATCCCGGACCATTAGGGCAGTCACCGCGATTATCCGGAGGCAGGGTGGCCAGCCAGCAGCCACTGAATCTAATTTTTTTTGACAGATAGGCGACTGGCCTCTGCCAGGGGCCTAGGTACTGTGTTAACACAGCTTTTGCAATGCCCTTACTTTCATCCACGTATAAGTGGAATGGCTTGGAGACATCAAGGAGCCCCAGCGCGGGAGCTGATAACAAAGCAGTTTTGATCTGTTGGAAGGCCATCTCAGCCTCTTCCGTCCAATTGAAGGGCTGCCGTTCTTTTGTTGCCTGGTATAGGGGCTTGGCTAACTCTGCAAACCCGGGTATCCATAACCTACAGAACCCCGCTGACCCCAGGAATTCTCTCACTTGCCGTGTCGACTGGGGTCTAGGGATACGCAGGACTGTTTCCTTCCGGGCTCTGGTTAACCAGCATTGCCCCCCTTTTAATAGGTATCCCAGGTAGGTTACCTCCGACTTGCAGATCTGGGCCTTTGTTGCTGAGGCTCGGTAGCCTAGCTTCCCCAGAGTCTTTAGGAGGTTTTCAGTCCCTTGTACACAAGCTTCTGGAGATCTGGCCGCTATTAAGAGATTATCAACATACTGCAAAAGAGTTATTTCAGGGTGCTGCCGCCGGTACTCACCCAGATCTTCATGAAGGGCTTCATCGAACAGGGTTGGCGAGTTCTTGAATCCCTGTGGCAGTCTGGTCCATGTCAGCTGACCGTTGGTGCCTCTCTCAGGATCAGTCCATTCAAATGCAAAGAGTTCTTGACTTTTGGGAGCCAGAGGAAGGCTGAAGAAAGCATCTTTTAGATCAAGAACGGTATACCACTGTTTTTCTGGATGTAAGGCACTTAAAAGGGTGTATGGATTGGGCACAGTGGGGTGTATGTCCATGACCCTTTTATTAACTTCTCTTAAATCTTGCACTGGCCTATAATCCATACTGTTGGGTTTACGAACAGGTAACAGTGGAGTATTCCAGGATGAGTGGCAAGCCTGTAGGACTCCCTGGTCTAGGAGTCTGCGGATATAGGGCGTAATTCCTTCTTTTGCCTCTAGGGGCATGGGATATTGCCGAACCTGAACCGGATCCGTCCCCGGCTTAACTTGGACAAATATGGCAGGCCGATGTTTAGCTAGCCCCAAGCCCCCAGTTTCTGCCCACGCTTCAGGGAAGCGCTGGAGCCAAGAGTCAATTTCCTGATCAGGGGGCTTTTGCTCCTGATGGAGTCTGTACTCATCTTCTAAGGTGACAGGATAGATATTGGCCTGTTTTGGGAGTCAGTTATCTTGCGCCCTTCTGGCTCAAAGTGGATTTGGGCCCCCGTTTTTGTTAATAAGTCTCTCCCTAATAGGGAGCAGGGGCTTTCTGGGATGACTAGGAAGGAATGGGATACTCTTCCCGTTCCTAAGTCCACAGTCCTCTGAGTTGTCCAGGGGTATTTTTTGATGCCTGTGGCCCCGTGCACCCAAGATGAGTTTTTGGACATCTTTCCAATTGGTTTTGTTAGAACTGAGCGTTCCGCCCCGGTATCGACCGGAAAGTGAACCGGGGACCCCTCCACTTGCAAAGTTACCCTGGGTTCGGGGAGGGGCTCTGAACCCCGTCTCCCCTATTCAGAGTCCTGGGTTATGAGGATGGAGGTCTGATCTGTCTGATTGGCTGGTTTCTTTTTCTTTGGGCAGTCCTTAATCCAGTGACCACGTTCTTTACAATAGGCACACTGATCTTTTTCTAATCTCTGCCTGGAGCCTTGTGCCATTTGTTTCCTGTATTGGGCGTTTCCCGCCTGGGGGAAAGCTGCCACCAGGACTTTGGTCATCTCTTTAGTTGCTTTAAATTGCTTTTCTTCTGGGGTATGTCTATTATTATAAACTCGTTGAGCTATCTGAAGGAGATCCTGAATCTGCTTTCCCTACAAACCTTCTAATTTCTGGAGTTTTCTTTTAATATCTGGTGCTGCCTGGTTTACAAAGGACATTACTATGGCTGCCTGATTCTCTGGTGCCTCTGGGTCCATAGGGGTAAACTGTCTGAAAGCTTCCATTAGTCTTTCTAGATAAGCAGCAGGACTTTCTACCTTACCCTGTAGTACAGTGTACACTTTAGCTAAATTTGTGGGCTTGCGAGCTGCTGCCCTGAGACCTGCCATTAGAGTCTGGCGATAAATGAGCAGTCGTCCCCTACCTTCTGCCATGTTGTAATCCCATCTGGGTCGGGTTAAAGGAAAAGCCACGTTGATGAGGTCAGGATTTGCAGTTGGCTGGCCATCATCTCCCGGAATCAGCTTTCTGGCCTCAACCTGGATCCTTTCCCGCTCCTCCGTTGTAAACAGGATTCGGAGGAGCTGTTGACAGTCATCCCAGGTCGGCTGGTGAGTAAACATGACACTGTCTAACAACAAGGTTAGATCTTTGGGATTATCTGATAACCGAGCATTTTGGGACTTCCAATTGTACAAATCACTAGTGGAAAAAAGGCCAATACATGAGACGGGAGAGCCCGGTATAATTGAGCGATCCTATCTCTCTGAGGGGCAGGGCTACAGTGGAGTCGGGGAGTCGGGAAGCTTGGTCACGTTGCACGCGGCCTCGTGTTCGCCGGCCGGCAGGCCCCCCCGGGTTACTTTCGCTTTCGGCTGCTTCCGCTTCTCGGTCCCCATGTTCCTCCACGGAGGCACCCTGGGGGACCGAGGCCTGAGGGATGGGGTGTGGATATGGTGGGGGAAGTGTGGGTTCTAACGATAGGGGGTCCTGGCTATCTGGCAGCACAGGGGCCGAAAGAGCAGGGGGAGTCCTTTGTCTCATAGGTCGCGTTACTAGGACCTTGCAGGGCTCAGGGATGAACGGGGTTAACGAGAATATAAGGAATTTGATCAGGATGTCCTGACCGCCCTGGCAGGAAAACCTTAGTTTTTACCTTAGTAATAATGGAGAGACAGAAAGTTCCTTCGGAGGGCCACCCTACGCTGAAGGTGGGCCACTCCGAGCTGCAGAAAGTAACTAGCTTTCCTTTTTTTAGTTCTACACTTAGGTCATGTCCCCGAGCCTTTACATCTTTGAAATTGTTAACAAGGAGGGAGAGCGGCGTGCTCTGGGCGTTGCCCATTTTTGGACTGCTCCTACAAGGAGAAGGAGAGCCGAAATGAGTGTTAAGCAGAGTGGAGTATCTGACAGGTCTGGTCCTGGAAGGGAAGAAGAGGTTTTATGTTTCTTTTTGGACTTAACACTTAACAATAACAGACAGACAGTGGTAAACGATGAGCATTCGCGAGCGCGTGTCGGACTTAACTTCCGACCTGAGTCAGACGGGGCAACCAAATGTGGAGGCCCCCAGATGGGCACCGGGGGCCATCTCCCACCAGTCCCAAGTGGCTGTCTTTTAGCGCGTCCTGCCAAGACCGTGCCACCTACAGTACAGACCAATACAGATCACAGATTTCGTGAAATTTCAGGAAGACAGACAGAGACAGAGACAAGGACAAAGCCAGCTTACTTACAGATTAAGATCCGTTGACTTGGGGGTCTGGTGGGCTTGGGGGAAATCCCGGACGAGCCCCCATTTGTTATGCCCAGACCGTTTATTCCCCAGAGAAGACCACCAGAGTCCAGAGTCAAAGCCAAGCAGCAACGATCTT
>NW_022321683.1:0-6460 GCF_002776525.5 Piliocolobus tephrosceles | reverse complement strand
AAGATCGTTGCTGCTTGGCTTTGACTCTGGACTCTGGTGGTCTTCTCTGGGGAATAAACGGTCTGGGCATAACAAATGGGGGCTCGTCCGGGATTTCCCCCAAGCCCACCAGACCCCCAAGTCAACGGATCTTAATCTGTAAGTAAGCTGGCTTTGTCCTTGTCTCTGTCTCTGTCTGTCTTCCTGAAATTTCACGAAATCTGTGATCTGTATTGGTCTGTACTGTAGGTGGCACGGTCTTGGCAGGACGCGCTAAAAGACAGCCACTTGGGACTGGTGGGAGATGGCCCCCGGTGCCCATCTGGGGGCCTCCACATTTGGTTGCCCCGTCTGACTCAGGTCGGAAGTTAAGTCCGACACGCGCTCGCGAATGCTCATCGTTTACCACTGTCTGTCTGTTATTGTTAAGTGTTAAGTCCAAAAAGAAACATAAAACCTCTTCTTCCCTTCCAGGACCAGACCTGTCAGATACTCCACTCTGCTTAACACTCATTTCGGCTCTCCTTCTCCTTGTAGGAGCAGTCCAAAAATGGGCAACGCCCAGAGCACGCCGCTCTCCCTCCTTGTTAACAATTTCAAAGATGTAAAGGCTCGGGGACATGACCTAAGTGTAGAACTAAAAAAAGGAAAGCTAGTTACTTTCTGCAGCTCGGAGTGGCCCACCTTCAGCGTAGGGTGGCCCTCCGAAGGAACTTTCTGTCTCTCCATTATTACTAAGGTAAAAACTAAGGTTTTCCTGCCAGGGCGGTCAGGACATCCTGATCAAATTCCTTATATTCTCGTTAACCCCGTTCATCCCTGAGCCCTGCAAGGTCCTAGTAACGCGACCTATGAGACAAAGGACTCCCCCTGCTCTTTCGGCCCCTGTGCTGCCAGATAGCCAGGACCCCCTATCGTTAGAACCCACACTTCCCCCACCATATCCACACCCCATCCCTCAGGCCTCGGTCCCCCAGGGTGCCTCCGTGGAGGAACATGGGGACCGAGAAGCGGAAGCAGCCGAAAGCGAAAGTAACCCGGGGGGGCCTGCCGGCCGGCGAACACGAGGCCGCGTGCAACGTGACCAAGCTTCCCGACTCCCCGACTCCACTGTAGCCCTGCCCCTCAGAGAGATAGGATCGCTCAATTATACCGGGCTCTCCCGTCTCATGTATTGGCCTTTTTTCCACTAGTGATTTGTACAATTGGAAGTCCCAAAATGCTCGGTTATCAGATAATCCCAAAGATCTAACCTTGTTGTTAGACAGTGTCATGTTTACTCACCAGCCGACCTGGGATGACTGTCAACAGCTCCTCCGAATCCTGTTTACAACGGAGGAGCGGGAAAGGATCCAGGTTGAGGCCAGAAAGCTGATTCCGGGAGATGATGGCCAGCCAACTGCAAATCCTGACCTCATCAACGTGGCTTTTCCTTTAACCCGACCCAGATGGGATTACAACATGGCAGAAGGTAGGGGACGACTGCTCATTTATCGCCAGACTCTAATGGCAGGTCTCAGGGCAGCAGCTCGCAAGCCCACAAATTTAGCTAAAGTGTACACTGTACTACAGGGTAAGGTAGAAAGTCCTGCTGCTTATCTAGAAAGACTAATGGAAGCTTTCAGACAGTTTACCCCTATGGACCCAGAGGCACCAGAGAATCAGGCAGCCATAGTAATGTCCTTTGTAAACCAGGCAGCACCAGATATTAAAAGAAAACTCCAGAAATTAGAAGGTTTGTAGGGAAAGCAGATTCAGGATCTCCTTCAGATAGCTCAACGAGTTTATAATAATAGACATACCCCAGAAGAAAAGCAATTTAAAGCAACTAAAGAGATGACCAAAGTCCTGGTGGCAGCTTTCCCCCAGGCGGGAAACGCCCAATACAGGAAACAAATGGCACAAGGCTCCAGGCAGAGATTAGAAAAAGATCAGTGTGCCTATTGTAAAGAACGTGGTCACTGGATTAAGGACTGCCCAAAGAAAAAGAAACCAGCCAATCAGACAGATCAGACCTCCATCCTCATAACCCAGGACTCTGAATAGGGGAGACGGGGTTCAGAGCCCCTCCCCGAACCCAGGGTAACTTTGCAAGTGGAGGGGTCCCCGGTTCACTTTCCGGTCGATACCGGGGCGGAACGCTCAGTTCTAACAAAACCAATTGGAAAGATGTCCAAAAACTCATCTTGGGTGCACGGGGCCACAGGCATCAAAAAATACCCCTGGACAACTCAGAGGACTGTGGACTTAGGAACGGGAAGAGTATCCCATTCCTTCCTAGTCATCCCAGAAAGCCCCTGCTCCCTATTAGGGAGAGACTTATTAACAAAAACGGGGGCCCAAATCCACTTTGAGCCAGAAGGGCGCAAGATAACTGACTCCCAAAACAGGCCAATATCTATCCTGTCACCTTAGAAGATGAGTACAGACTCCATCAGGAGCAAAAGCCCCCTGATCAGGAAATTGACTCTTGGCTCCAGCGCTTCCCTGAAGCGTGGGCAGAAACTGGGGGCTTGGGGCTAGCTAAACATCGGCCTGCCATATTTGTCCAAGTTAAGCCGGGGACGGATCCGGTTCAGGTTCGGCAATATCCCATGCCCCTAGAGGCAAAAGAAGGAATTACGCCCTATATCCGCAGACTCCTAGACCAGGGAGTCCTACAGGCTTGCCACTCATCCTGGAATACTCCACTGTTACCTGTTCGTAAACCCAACAGTATGGATTATAGGCCAGTGCAAGATTTAAGAGAAGTTAATAAAAGGGTCATGGACATACACCCCACTGTGCCCAATCCATACACCCTTTTAAGTGCCTTACATCCAGAAAAACAGTGGTATACCGTTCTTGATCTAAAAGATGCTTTCTTCAGCCTTCCTCTGGCTCCCAAAAGTCAAGAACTCTTTGCATTTGAATGGACTGATCCTGAGAGAGGCACCAACGGTCAGCTGACATGGACCAGACTGCCACAGGGATTCAAGAACTCGCCAACCCTGTTCGATGAAGCCCTTCATGAAGATCTGGGTGAGTACCGGCGGCAGCACCCTGAAATAACTCTTTTGCAGTATGTTGATAATCTCTTAATAGCGGCCAGATCTCCAGAAGCTTGTGTACAAGGGACTGAAAACCTCCTAAAGACTCTGGGGAAGCTAGGCTACCGAGCCTCAGCAACAAAGGCCCAGATCTGCAAGTCGGAGGTAACCTACCTGGGATACCTATTAAAAGGGGGGCAATGCTGGTTAACCAGAGCCCGGAAGGAAACAGTCCTGCGTATCCCTAGACCCCAGTCGACACGGCAAGTGAGAGAATTCCTGGGGTCAGCGGGGTTCTGTAGGTTATGGATACCCGGGTTTGCAGAGTTAGCCAAGCCCCTATACCAGGCAACAAAAGAACGGCAGCCCTTCAATTGGACGGAAGAGGCTGAGATGGCCTTCCAACAGATCAAAACTGCTTTGTTATCAGCTCCCGCGCTGGGGCTCCTTGATGTCTCCAAGCCATTCCACTTATACGTGGATGAAAGTAAGGGCATTGCAAAAGCTGTGTTAACACAGTACCTAGGCCCCTGGCAGAGGCCAGTCGCCTATCTGTCAAAAAAAATTAGATTCAGTGGCTGCTGGCTGGCCACCCTGCCTCCGGATAATCGCGGTGACTGCCCTAATGGTCCGGGATGCTGATAAACTTATCATGGGGCAAGAGTTGCGCATTACAACCCCGCATGCCATTGAGGGCGTCCTCTGGCAGCCGCCAGACCGATGGATAAGTAACGCCCGGCTCACCCACTATCAAGGACTGCTGTTAAACCCTCCCAGAATAACTTTTCTGCCCCCAACGACCTTAAACCCTGCCTCACTACTACCAAATCCAGACCTAGACGCCCCACTCCATGAGTGCATTGAGATATTGGCTCAGGTGCATGGAGTATGGGAAGACCTGCAAGACCGCCCCCTCCCTGACGCAGAGCTCATTTGGTTCATGGATGGCAGCAGCTTCGTTCATCAAGGCCAGAGGTATGCAGGGGCGGCTGTGACGTCAGAGACTGAGGTAATCTGGGCGGAACCCTTGCCCCCAGGGACATCGGCCCAAAGAGCCGAACTGGTAGCACTCACCCAAGCCCTCACCCTAGGGGCGGAGAAAAAACTAACAGTATACACGGATAGCCGCTATGCTTTTGCTACTGCGCATATACATGGGGCCATCTACAGAGAAAGAGGACTATTGACAGCTGAAGGAAGAGAGATAAAAAACAAACAAGAAATCCTAGCCCTGCTAACTGCCTTATGGAAGCCAAAGAAATTGGCTATTGTACATTGCCCTGGGCATCAGAAACCAACCACGCCAATTGCTCGAGGCAACTTCTTAGCAGACCAAACCGCACGGAGCATAGCGAAGGCTCCCAGTCAGCTCCTTGCGCTCCAGCTCCCTGATCCTGGCCCGCGAGACTTACCATGTTTTCCTGACTATTCCGAACAGGATCGTGAGTGGATGGACATGCTTCCCCTAAAACAGGTTCAGAATGGGTGGTGGACTGATATCAATGACCAAACCATCCTGCCAGAAGAATTAGGACGGCAGGTATTGGAACACATCCACCGGACAACCCACCTGGGGGCCCAGCAAATGATAGACTTAATCAGGCACGCCAAGTTCAGAATCAGGCGCATAGCTGAACTGGCCAGCAATATTACAACAAATTGCAAAGTCTGCCAACTAAACAACGCCTACCCCCAAACCCAAGCCACTGCAGGGACTAGGTTTAGAGGAACTAGGCCCGGTGTCTATTGGGAGATAGATTTCACTGAGGTAAAACCCGGGAAATACGGGTATCAGTACTTACTTGTTTTTGTAGATACTTTTTCAGGATGGACGGAAGCGTTCCCAACTAAGAGAGAAACTGCTCAGGTTGTAGCAAAGAAAATTTTGGAAGAAATCCTCCCCAGGTATGGCTTCCCTGTCCAGATAGGGTCAGATAATGGACCGGCCTTCGTTGCTAAGGTAAGTCAGGATTTGGCTTCCATTCTTGGGGCAGATTGGAAACTACATTGTGCTTATAGGCCCCAAAGCTCAGGACAGGTAGAAAGGATGAATCGGACCTTGAAAGAGACCTTAACTAAATTGACCATGGAGACTGGCGCTCATTGGGTAGTACTTCTCCCCTACGCTCTGTTCCGGGCCCGGAATACCCCTTACAAACTGGGCCTTACCCCATATGAAATCATGTATGGCAGACCCCCACCCCTGGTTCCCAGTTTAAAAGATGACCTACTCAAATCTGAAACCGAAAATGTCTCTGAGCTCTTGTTCTCCCTACAAGCCTTACAGAAAATTCACCAGGAAATTTGGCCCAAGCTACGAGAGCTGTACGAAACAGGACCTCCTCCAACACCTCATTTGTTCCAGCCAGGAGACTGGGTCTTAGTCAAGCGGCCATGGACAAGAGACTCTCCAGCCCAGGTGGAAAGGACCACTGCAAGTACTCCTGACTACTCCCACCACTCTCAAAGTAGAAGGCATCGCTTCATGGATCCACTACACACACGTCAAACCAGTGGACCCAACATCCGACCTTCTTGAGCCGTCTGGAGCACCGGTTACATGGACTATAGACAAAGCTAAGAATAATCCCTTAAAGCTAACCCTGTGCCGTAATCCCCCATAGCCATAGCCATGTCTAGCTTATCTATGCTTTTATGCCTCACGCATCTGACTTTTCTCACTGCTGCGCCATCTAATCCCTAATGTCTTTACTGCTTCTGCTTACTATAGGCCCCTGTGTGGTAAATAGAATTCTACAATTTGTCAGAGAGAGGTTTGATACTATCCAACTAATTGTCCTCCGTAGCCATCACCAACCTCTTCTCCACCCAGAAGGAGAAGCTACACTATAAGAGACTGAAGGTCCAGGATTGGACACCCAGTTACTTATGAGAGGGGGAAATGAAAGGGCATAAAAGTGTGTACCCACCCTATTGCTAAACCTTTGTTCTGCTCTCACAATCCTTTTGTCCCTATCTCGGCACATTCTAGAGATTTTGTAAGTTCCTGTTTTTCTTTCTGAGGCACGGCAAGGTCACAAGACGCGTTTAAGTAAGGTACACCCATGTTGCAAAACAAGCCCTGTAAAACCTGTCGCAATATGATTAACTGCCTTTGTGTAAGACTGCTTTCCCACCTCGGGTTTGCGGAAACAAGCCCTACCCCTGCCGTGCAAGCCCCTGATAAACGTCATCAGAATTTCAAAATTAACTGAAATACCAGAAATGGCGGGAACCAATCATAATCAGCCAAATCGCCTTGTTCAAATATCGACCAATCATACATCTGATTTGTATAATGACTCTGTGCCTATTTATCCCAGACTATATAACACTGTCCTGAGCCCAGTTGGGGAGCTCTCCCACCCCGCTCGTTTCACGGGTGTGCGTGAGAGTTTCAGGTTCGAACCTGTAATAAAGATCGTTGCTGCTTGGCTTTGACTCTGGACTCT
>NW_022321682.1:0-4482 GCF_002776525.5 Piliocolobus tephrosceles | reverse complement strand
AGGACTTTTATACCTATTTTATGAAATTATGGACTGAATACCTATTTATGAGTCTGGGTTCTTTTATATGGTAACTGTCCAGGATTTCAAGAAAACAAAAGACAGAAAGATGTAGCATTTCCTGATGCCAAGGCTTGGAACTGCTACATTGCCATTTCTGTGACATTATTTTGACAATTGTAAGTCACAAGACCAGTCCAGCTTCAATGGATGTGGAATGATACTACATCTCTTGATAGAAAAGCTGCAAAATTTTACCATAAAAAGGCCATAGAAATAATAAAGGCAATAATCGTGGCTGTTTTTGTGAACAATCAACCATAGTCTGTTACAGTCATAGAGTTCATAATTACTGAGCTTAATTGTCAAGATTAATTGTTGAGCCTAACTACATGAGTTGTTACAGAGCATGGACATTTATTAGATCATGGGATTATCAAAGAAGCCTCTCTTCTACCATGCTATGCTTCTTCCCTCTGACTATGTGATGATAGGTACTAGTGAAGTTTCACATACTTACAACAAAGCAGTAATATATTGAGAGACATGCAGAAATAAGCATAATAATTTACAAGGCAGAAACACAGTAATTGTAAAGGATATATATTTTATAGCAATCCTGAGAAATAGATATGCTGATCTTAAAAAGAATGAGAATGCTAAAATACGCAGAAATCAACCAGGAGATTCAGAAAACCACATAAATAAAAGCAATTTTACCACTAGCAAAGCTAACAGCTAGAAGTGCTATAGTTATATTTACTCAAAGTGATTACAGTATTTTCATTGGTGGCACTTCTAAGTCTCTAAAACAAAGATTTGGGGTTAAATAATAATGTATTCCTTTTTTGATAATAGATTAAGAAAAGACAGAAAAAGTCATCAAGGTGCCCCCAAATCATACATGTATGAATAAGAATTATATTCCTACTCTTAAGTTTCATCTTCCTGTCAAAATTCAACATTAACATTTTGCCCTTTAAATATGTATATTGAATTAGCATAGGATCTCTAAAAGACCTTTCGTGTTAAATTGAAATAAATTATTATTCTCAGAACACATATCAAATCTGAGAAATACTCCAGCTCTTATATTAACTTTTATTTATCCAAATTGGATGTGATTCAACATGCCCTGTTGCTTTATTCTAATGGGTGAAATAATCATATACCCTTGGTGCACAATTTCATTGTGAAAGAACAGATCGGATCTATTTTTTTAAAGCCATAGCTACTTAAATAAGATAATCTAAGCTAAACATTGCCCCAGAGGTAAGGATGTTGATAATGATATACACAAGAGAGCATTGCTTTAAATGTGTTTGTTTTGTTAGAGATTTCGTGGTGTGTCTCCCTATTCACAGATACTATTTTAGTTTAGAAAATCAGATTGTCTGATGATAGAGTTCTATGACTATGCATAGTGATAATATCTTGTTTTTCCAAAACATACTTTTTATTCATTCTGAAATACCAGCAAATCTTTCACAATTACTTGCTTTTTCCTTGCTATTTTAATTATTAAAATTTTTCTAAAAGGTTGATACTTTAAATCTCCCTAGACTCTAAATTAAAACTTAAAATTTTTTGACCATCTCTCCTCTCATTTTCTAAAACTTAACTGCAACTTCTAGTGCCTTTATAGACATTGGCCTCATAGGCCTTTACAATGAAACTTAATCCATACAGTCATACATGATTGATTCTGGGACACTTTTAAAGTTTTGAGTACTTAAAAATTTGATTGATCTATTTTAGTATTTTGAAAATATTCTAAGAAAACCAAGGCACATTTAATTAGGAAACACAGTTACTAATTGTATACTTTTTTTTTTTTTTGAGACGAAGTCTCACTCTGTCGCCCGGGCTGGAGTGCAGTGGCCGGATCTCAGCTCATTGCAAGCTCCACCTCCTGGGTTCACGCCATTCTCCTGCCTCAGCCTCCCGAGTAGCTAGGACCACAGGCACCCGCCACCTTGCCCGGCTAGTTTTTGTATTTTTTAGTAGAGACGGGGTTTCACAGTGTTAGCCAGGATGGTCTCGATCTCCTGACCTCGTGATCCGCCCGTCTCGGCCTCCCAAAGTGCTGGGATTACAGGCTTGAGCCACCGTGCCCAGCCACTAATTGTATACTTTTTAACTGTTTCATTGATATGCATGACAGGCTAAATAATGGCCCCAAATATATCTAGGTCCTAATACCTGGAACCTGTGAGTGCTACCTGATACAGTAAAGTGGATTTTGCAGATGTGATTAAGTTAAGGATCTTCAGATGGGGAGATTAATGGCCCTGGATTATCCAGATTGTAAGAGTGAGGCAGAGTTAGACCTGACAGAGGGGAAGGCAAGGTGGCAGCAGAGCAGAGGGAGATATGAAAATGCTGCACTGCTAGACTTCAACAGGTGTGATGAAGGAAGCTCTAGATGCTGGGAAAGGCAGGGAAAGAGATTCTCCCCTTGATCTATGGAGGGGGCGTGGCTCTGCCTGAACCTTGTTTTCAGCCCTGTGAATCCCATTTTGGACTTCTGACCTCCAGGACTCTAAGAAAATAAATATGTACTGTTTTAAGCCATAACATTTGTGGTAACTTTTATAGAAGTCATAAGAAACTAAATTCCTATGTTTCTTCCTCACTATGCTTTAAGCTTCCAGATGACAGGGACTGTATCTTGCTGGTACTTGGTAGGGATTCCATAAATATTTGTTAAATGAATGAATTAATTAATTATCAAAAGTTAATGTTGTTCGTCCTATTTATGTTATCATAGTAGAATAAATTTAGTCATATAATATCCTCTGGGGAACTGTTAGTCTGGTTCATTCCTTTATGGTTGCCAGTGTGTATTAAAGTTATGGTCGTAAGTTTCTAGAAGTAGAATTTTAATAACATTTTAAAAGTTTTAAATCATGCCCTATTTGAAACTCTGTGAGGGTGGGAAATTTCATCTGCTTTATGTTTTACTGTTTCTCCATCCCCTAATACATGGTTTCTAAATATTTGCTAAATGAATAAAAGAAAGGTTCATTCACTTCAACAAATATCAAAATATATTATAAACCATAATGTGCCAGACAAGGAGCTTGGTGTTGACCTTCAATAATAGGTCCATGGTTCCTGCCCTCTTCAACCTGACAGTCTAAACAGGGAAACCAGCAAGTAAGTCCACTTCAGTTGAGATTCTGCCCCTTGTGACAAAAAAGTTCTTCACTAATACAGATTAGAAAATTTGGTTTTGAGGTTGTGTTTGTAACAGAACTCTGCTGGGATACATGCTTATTCACTACTGAAAATGAGGAAAAGAACAAATAAAGGAATGATAAGAAGCACAATAATTCCTGGAAGGAAAAAAATATCAAGAGGTTTAATATAGACCAAGAATGTTTATTTTCAGCCTTGAGTTACTGAAAAATTTACATATCTTAGAGTAGAAAAAATATTTTAATGAGATAATTTGAATAACCACATTAATTTATGGAGAAAAACTTATAACTATAAGTTTATTTTTTGTCCTTGTAGACAATGCATAGATTATTTTCCTGAAGAAATATTTTATTTATTTATTTACTTACTTACTTATTTATTTTTTGAGATGGAGTCTCGCTCTATTGCCCAGGCTGGAGTGCAGTGGCACCATATCAGCTCACTGCAACCTCCACCTCCCGGATTCATACAATTCTCCTGCCTCAGCCTCCTGAGTAGCTGAGATTACAGGCACGCACCCCACGCTGGGCTAATTTTTTGTGTTTTAGTAGAGACGGGGTTTCACCGTGTTGCCCAGGCTAGTCTCAAACTCCTGAGCTCAGGCAATCCACCTGCCTCGGCCTCCCAAAGTGCTAGGATTACAGGCATGAGCCACCACGCCAGACCCAGAAATATTTTATTTTTTAATAAATACTAAATAATGTCAGTAATGGGTAGAAGCTGAAAAACCACGTAGGGTCAAATTTTGTTAACCCTAGAATGTCACCTGTATAAGAAACCCAAGATTAACTGATGTGATTAACTGTCACATTTTCCCACAGTGAAAAATTCTCATAATGCACGAGATGATTCTATTTTATTGAATCTTTCACCTTACCATGGTTTTTATGTAAAATTTGAGAAATATTAGACAGATTTCAAAATTTAAACTTCGATCTTTAAAAATTTGATAATTATTAAAAATGTTTAATAAATACTTGATGATAATAGGTTGAATCGTGTGCCATATCTGTTATTATGAGTTAACCAGGGTTAGAGACAGCACGATTTTAAACGAGTGGACTATTAGAAGCTCTGCAGTCCTTAAGAAGAGTGTCAGTGAGTGTCAATGGCTGCTATTATAGATCAAACATAACAAATAATAGCAGAATACTAGTTACAAGGAATGTGATTTTCCTGACATTCAGTATTCATATAGTCTTAAGAATTTCTGCCTAATGTATTCTCTTTTGACATTGTTATTTTAACTAAGTACTACTGTTTAAATGGTAGTTTATA
>NW_022321681.1:0-4482 GCF_002776525.5 Piliocolobus tephrosceles | reverse complement strand
TATAAACTACCATTTAAACAGTAGTACTTAGTTAAAATAACAATGTCAAAAGAGAATACATTAGGCAGAAATTCTTAAGACTATATGAATACTGAATGTCAGGAAAATCACATTCCTTGTAACTAGTATTCTGCTATTATTTGTTATGTTTGATCTATAATAGCAGCCATTGACACTCACTGACACTCTTCTTAAGGACTGCAGAGCTTCTAATAGTCCACTCGTTTAAAATCGTGCTGTCTCTAACCCTGGTTAACTCATAATAACAGATATGGCACACGATTCAACCTATTATCATCAAGTATTTATTAAACATTTTTAATAATTATCAAATTTTTAAAGATCGAAGTTTAAATTTTGAAATCTGTCTAATATTTCTCAAATTTTACATAAAAACCATGGTAAGGTGAAAGATTCAATAAAATAGAATCATCTCGTGCATTATGAGAATTTTTCACTGTGGGAAAATGTGACAGTTAATCACATCAGTTAATCTTGGGTTTCTTATACAGGTGACATTCTAGGGTTAACAAAATTTGACCCTACGTGGTTTTTCAGCTTCTACCCATTACTGACATTATTTAGTATTTATTAAAAAATAAAATATTTCTGGGTCTGGCGTGGTGGCTCATGCCTGTAATCCTAGCACTTTGGGAGGCCGAGGCAGGTGGATTGCCTGAGCTCAGGAGTTTGAGACTAGCCTGGGCAACACGGTGAAACCCCGTCTCTACTAAAACACAAAAAATTAGCCCAGCGTGGGGTGCGTGCCTGTAATCTCAGCTACTCAGGAGGCTGAGGCAGGAGAATTGTATGAATCCGGGAGGTGGAGGTTGCAGTGAGCTGATATGGTGCCACTGCACTCCAGCCTGGGCAATAGAGCGAGACTCCATCTCAAAAAATAAATAAGTAAGTAAGTAAATAAATAAATAAAATATTTCTTCAGGAAAATAATCTATGCATTGTCTACAAGGACAAAAAATAAACTTATAGTTATAAGTTTTTCTCCATAAATTAATGTGGTTATTCAAATTATCTCATTAAAATATTTTTTCTACTCTAAGATATGTAAATTTTTCAGTAACTCAAGGCTGAAAATAAACATTCTTGGTCTATATTAAACCTCTTGATATTTTTTTCCTTCCAGGAATTATTGTGCTTCTTATCATTCCTTTATTTGTTCTTTTCCTCATTTTCAGTAGTGAATAAGCATGTATCCCAGCAGAGTTCTGTTACAAACACAACCTCAAAACCAAATTTTCTAATCTGTATTAGTGAAGAACTTTTTTGTCACAAGGGGCAGAATCTCAACTGAAGTGGACTTACTTGCTGGTTTCCCTGTTTAGACTGTCAGGTTGAAGAGGGCAGGAACCATGGACCTATTATTGAAGGTCAACACCAAGCTCCTTGTCTGGCACATTATGGTTTATAATATATTTTGATATTTGTTGAAGTGAATGAACCTTTCTTTTATTCATTTAGCAAATATTTAGAAACCATGTATTAGGGGATGGAGAAACAGTAAAACATAAAGCAGATGAAATTTCCCACCCTCACAGAGTTTCAAATAGGGCATGATTTAAAACTTTTAAAATGTTATTAAAATTCTACTTCTAGAAACTTACGACCATAACTTTAATACACACTGGCAACCATAAAGGAATGAACCAGACTAACAGTTCCCCAGAGGATATTATATGACTAAATTTATTCTACTATGATAACATAAATAGGACGAACAACATTAACTTTTGATAATTAATTAATTCATTCATTTAACAAATATTTATGGAATCCCTACCAAGTACCAGCAAGATACAGTCCCTGTCATCTGGAAGCTTAAAGCATAGTGAGGAAGAAACATAGGAATTTAGTTTCTTATGACTTCTATAAAAGTTACCACAAATGTTATGGCTTAAAACAGTACATATTTATTTTCTTAGAGTCCTGGAGGTCAGAAGTCCAAAATGGGATTCACAGGGCTGAAAACAAGGTTCAGGCAGAGCCACGCCCCCTCCATAGATCAAGGGGAGAATCTCTTTCCCTGCCTTTCCCAGCATCTAGAGCTTCCTTCATCACACCTGTTGAAGTCTAGCAGTGCAGCATTTTCATATCTCCCTCTGCTCTGCTGCCACCTTGCCTTCCCCTCTGTCAGGTCTAACTCTGCCTCACTCTTACAATCTGGATAATCCAGGGCCATTAATCTCCCCATCTGAAGATCCTTAACTTAATCACATCTGCAAAATCCACTTTACTGTATCAGGTAGCACTCACAGGTTCCAGGTATTAGGACCTAGATATATTTGGGGCCATTATTTAGCCTGTCATGCATATCAATGAAACAGTTAAAAAGTATACAATTAGTGGCTGGGCACGGTGGCTCAAGCCTGTAATCCCAGCACTTTGGGAGGCCGAGACGGGCGGATCACGAGGTCAGGAGATCGAGACCATCCTGGCTAACACTGTGAAACCCCGTCTCTACTAAAAAATACAAAAACTAGCCGGGCAAGGTGGCGGGTGCCTGTGGTCCTAGCTACTCGGGAGGCTGAGGCAGGAGAATGGCGTGAACCCAGGAGGTGGAGCTTGCAATGAGCTGAGATCCGGCCACTGCACTCCAGCCCGGGCGACAGAGTGAGACTTCGTCTCAAAAAAAAAAAAAAGTATACAATTAGTAACTGTGTTTCCTAATTAAATGTGCCTTGGTTTTCTTAGAATATTTTCAAAATACTAAAATAGATCAATCAAATTTTTAAGTACTCAAAACTTTAAAAGTGTCCCAGAATCAATCATGTATGACTGTATGGATTAAGTTTCATTGTAAAGGCCTATGAGGCCAATGTCTATAAAGGCACTAGAAGTTGCAGTTAAGTTTTAGAAAATGAGAGGAGAGATGGTCAAAAAATTTTAAGTTTTAATTTAGAGTCTAGGGAGATTTAAAGTATCAACCTTTTAGAAAAATTTTAATAATTAAAATAGCAAGGAAAAAGCAAGTAATTGTGAAAGATTTGCTGGTATTTCAGAATGAATAAAAAGTATGTTTTGGAAAAACAAGATATTATCACTATGCATAGTCATAGAACTCTATCATCAGACAATCTGATTTTCTAAACTAAAATAGTATCTGTGAATAGGGAGACACACCACGAAATCTCTAACAAAACAAACACATTTAAAGCAATGCTCTCTTGTGTATATCATTATCAACATCCTTACCTCTGGGGCAATGTTTAGCTTAGATTATCTTATTTAAGTAGCTATGGCTTTAAAAAAATAGATCCGATCTGTTCTTTCACAATGAAATTGTGCACCAAGGGTATATGATTATTTCACCCATTAGAATAAAGCAACAGGGCATGTTGAATCACATCCAATTTGGATAAATAAAAGTTAATATAAGAGCTGGAGTATTTCTCAGATTTGATATGTGTTCTGAGAATAATAATTTATTTCAATTTAACACGAAAGGTCTTTTAGAGATCCTATGCTAATTCAATATACATATTTAAAGGGCAAAATGTTAATGTTGAATTTTGACAGGAAGATGAAACTTAAGAGTAGGAATATAATTCTTATTCATACATGTATGATTTGGGGGCACCTTGATGACTTTTTCTGTCTTTTCTTAATCTATTATCAAAAAAGGAATACATTATTATTTAACCCCAAATCTTTGTTTTAGAGACTTAGAAGTGCCACCAATGAAAATACTGTAATCACTTTGAGTAAATATAACTATAGCACTTCTAGCTGTTAGCTTTGCTAGTGGTAAAATTGCTTTTATTTATGTGGTTTTCTGAATCTCCTGGTTGATTTCTGCGTATTTTAGCATTCTCATTCTTTTTAAGATCAGCATATCTATTTCTCAGGATTGCTATAAAATATATATCCTTTACAATTACTGTGTTTCTGCCTTGTAAATTATTATGCTTATTTCTGCATGTCTCTCAATATATTACTGCTTTGTTGTAAGTATGTGAAACTTCACTAGTACCTATCATCACATAGTCAGAGGGAAGAAGCATAGCATGGTAGAAGAGAGGCTTCTTTGATAATCCCATGATCTAATAAATGTCCATGCTCTGTAACAACTCATGTAGTTAGGCTCAACAATTAATCTTGACAATTAAGCTCAGTAATTATGAACTCTATGACTGTAACAGACTATGGTTGATTGTTCACAAAAACAGCCACGATTATTGCCTTTATTATTTCTATGGCCTTTTTATGGTAAAATTTTGCAGCTTTTCTATCAAGAGATGTAGTATCATTCCACATCCATTGAAGCTGGACTGGTCTTGTGACTTACAATTGTCAAAATAATGTCACAGAAATGGCAATGTAGCAGTTCCAAGCCTTGGCATCAGGAAATGCTACATCTTTCTGTCTTTTGTTTTCTTGAAATCCTGGACAGTTACCATATAAAAGAACCCAGACTCATAAATAGGTATTCAGTCCATAATTTCATAAAATAGGTATAAAAGTCCT
>NW_022321680.1:0-1374 GCF_002776525.5 Piliocolobus tephrosceles | reverse complement strand
TCTGATATCCCCACCTAATAGACACCTTAAAGATAACATGTTAAAAACTGAATTTTTGATTTTTCCTCAAACATGCTGTTCTTATAGTCTTCTTGATATCTGCAGGTGACAATTCCAGCTTTGTAGTTGTTCAGACCGAAACATCAGTAAATCTTCTTAAGTTCTTGATTTTCTCAAGCCCCACTTCAATCAATCAGTAAACCTTATCAGCTGTTCCTTCAAATTATAGGGTTGCATAAAAACAGAAGCCTTTCCAATTTAGACAGGCCACTTCAAGAAACAAAATCAAAAGTTTTGAAAATAAAATTAGGCATAAACGTGAATATGTATTTATAATAGGAACCACAATATAATATAAAATTTGGATAGCTGATAAAAGGCAAAAAATGACATATCTTTATAGCATTTCTCCCTACAAATTCTAGCTTCATGCTCTTTGAATACTTTCTCCTGTGATGATTCTTAAAATACTCTTAAAGAGAAGAAAAAGACATTTAACATCTTCATAACAGTTGATTGAAAATTTAAAATTATTTTTAGTTTGGAAATAAAATTTGTGAAATTTCAGTTTTACAGCTTACTTTTGGCGATGCAATAAAAATATTAAGTTTATTGGATTGCTTATGTTCTAGAAAAGTCTTTGGAATTTGGAATAATCTTTACATATTTTCCTTCATATATGTTCTAGAAAAGCCTTTGGAATTTGGAATAATCTTTACATATTTCCTTCATCAAATTTGAGATGACAAAATTTCAAGGCATCTCAATTTTCATGTAGGGATACTTTAGGTACCTTTTGAATGTATAATATTTATTACATTACCTAGTTTGTCATTGATGCCCATATTTCAGCAGTTAGTTATGAATTTTAAGTTATTTTCACTGATGTATTTAATGAGAATGCACAAAATATGAGACTTCAAACACAATTGAACTTACTATTTGTAAAAACACTGTAAGTTGCTGATCTATAACCACAGAAATTGTGGTAAATTCTGTTTCATGCTCTTCTCATCAAAATATTTAAAAAATTAAGCTGTTTATAATTTTGTATGCAGAATTATCAAATGCTTCTGACAGGCAGGAACTTCTGTTTTGGCTAGATATTAATTAGAAGAAAAATCTACACTTAGAAATTTACACATCTCATATTTGGAAGAATTTCCCACAGGCTAATTTCTGGCCCAAAAGTTGTTTGTCCTTTGCATTCTGTCCTCCAGCTCTTCAACTGTTTATCCGCTGGTCCCCATGCATACACGCTAGGAGCCACAAGACATTCATTTCAAGATACAGGCCTTCTCTGGAAGGAGCCCGTGCAGAGGAGAATCCCAAAGGTAAAGTTTCATTAGCTTCACAGTTGCTTTGTGTCTGTGT
>NW_022321679.1:0-1374 GCF_002776525.5 Piliocolobus tephrosceles | reverse complement strand
ACACAGACACAAAGCAACTGTGAAGCTAATGAAACTTTACCTTTGGGATTCTCCTCTGCACGGGCTCCTTCCAGAGAAGGCCTGTATCTTGAAATGAATGTCTTGTGGCTCCTAGCGTGTATGCATGGGGACCAGCGGATAAACAGTTGAAGAGCTGGAGGACAGAATGCAAAGGACAAACAACTTTTGGGCCAGAAATTAGCCTGTGGGAAATTCTTCCAAATATGAGATGTGTAAATTTCTAAGTGTAGATTTTTCTTCTAATTAATATCTAGCCAAAACAGAAGTTCCTGCCTGTCAGAAGCATTTGATAATTCTGCATACAAAATTATAAACAGCTTAATTTTTTAAATATTTTGATGAGAAGAGCATGAAACAGAATTTACCACAATTTCTGTGGTTATAGATCAGCAACTTACAGTGTTTTTACAAATAGTAAGTTCAATTGTGTTTGAAGTCTCATATTTTGTGCATTCTCATTAAATACATCAGTGAAAATAACTTAAAATTCATAACTAACTGCTGAAATATGGGCATCAATGACAAACTAGGTAATGTAATAAATATTATACATTCAAAAGGTACCTAAAGTATCCCTACATGAAAATTGAGATGCCTTGAAATTTTGTCATCTCAAATTTGATGAAGGAAATATGTAAAGATTATTCCAAATTCCAAAGGCTTTTCTAGAACATATATGAAGGAAAATATGTAAAGATTATTCCAAATTCCAAAGACTTTTCTAGAACATAAGCAATCCAATAAACTTAATATTTTTATTGCATCGCCAAAAGTAAGCTGTAAAACTGAAATTTCACAAATTTTATTTCCAAACTAAAAATAATTTTAAATTTTCAATCAACTGTTATGAAGATGTTAAATGTCTTTTTCTTCTCTTTAAGAGTATTTTAAGAATCATCACAGGAGAAAGTATTCAAAGAGCATGAAGCTAGAATTTGTAGGGAGAAATGCTATAAAGATATGTCATTTTTTGCCTTTTATCAGCTATCCAAATTTTATATTATATTGTGGTTCCTATTATAAATACATATTCACGTTTATGCCTAATTTTATTTTCAAAACTTTTGATTTTGTTTCTTGAAGTGGCCTGTCTAAATTGGAAAGGCTTCTGTTTTTATGCAACCCTATAATTTGAAGGAACAGCTGATAAGGTTTACTGATTGATTGAAGTGGGGCTTGAGAAAATCAAGAACTTAAGAAGATTTACTGATGTTTCGGTCTGAACAACTACAAAGCTGGAATTGTCACCTGCAGATATCAAGAAGACTATAAGAACAGCATGTTTGAGGAAAAATCAAAAATTCAGTTTTTAACATGTTATCTTTAAGGTGTCTATTAGGTGGGGATATCAGA
>NW_022321678.1:0-2502 GCF_002776525.5 Piliocolobus tephrosceles | reverse complement strand
AAGGCACTACATCCAGGAAACAAGAATAGGGGGCTTTAAGGAAGCAAGGAGCTTCCCCTGCAGAGGTGTCCGAGCACTACAACAGGGAAGGCAGCAGGCAGTCCTTTCATCCCAGCCATCTGACATCAGCAAGTTTTTAACCACGTGCATGCATATTTGTATTTTTAAAGTCTGTATTAGGGTCAGCAGACAAAGATGGACTAAAACACAGGTGAGCAGGGGACCCGGGCAGAGGGACAGATGTGAGGTCATGGGCACAGGGTGCTGGGCACTGGACAGGCAGGGAGGAGCTGAGCAGCGCCAGGCAGAGTAGAGGGACAAAGTAAGGGGACTAGAGTGGAGCTGAGGGACCGCAGGTCCAGGGTCTAGTAAGCTGGGCACACAGGCACAGGGGAGGCCGCAGAGTCCTACAGGGCAAGGAAAGGAGCTGGGGCAGGACAGGCAGGGTAGGGCCAGGGTGCCCCATGGGTCCATCAGTCAAGAGTGGAGCCCAGAGAAGATTAAGCTGAAGACCCCTGCACTCTGAGGTGGGGCTGGCTCAGCTGCCTGCCTTGGCTGGAACTCCCACCCATGCTGAAATCCCCTGCTGCCCCCATCTGCTGAGCACTCCCTGGCCTCCCACAGGGTGGATGTCCTCACAGGACCCAGGTTCTGGGGTCAAGGGCACTTTCCAGCCCTCTGTGCCGGTGACTGTCTACCAAGCAGCTTCTCAGGACCAACTGAGCTGGGACATGACCCCCAGGCCCACCCCAACCCCTGCCACACCTGAAGACTGCCAGGAGACTAGCTGCAAAGGAGAGCCCTGGCCTGGGGAGCTTTCTCAGCCTCATCATTCTCCATGGTGGGGGCTGTCCAGATGCTGAGCAGCACCCCTTGCCTGTACCCCACCCCATCATGACAACCAAAAATATTTCCAGATACCGCTGAAGGGCACAGGGGACAGGGTTGCCAGGGAAAATACAGGGCACCTGGTTAAATCAGAATTTCACATCAACGACCAATGACTTTTTTTAGTGTACCCCAAATACCGCACAGGATGTACCTACAGATCATCTGTTGCTCGTCTGAGATGGACCTGGGTGTCTTGTGCTTTTGTTTGCTGAGCCCAGAAGCCCCAGTGGGAGTAAGGGTGCAGGAAGTGGAGGGAGGTCAGGGGTGGCTCTGGCCCAGCCAACTGAGAGAAAGGGTCACCTGACCATCAGACCCAAGAGTTTCCAGTCATGTTCAGGAAACCATTGCCCTGGGGCCCGGCCTGACTCCTTCCCTTCTCTCTCCTTCCTCCTTCCCAGGCCACCAGAGGCCTGACAAGTCTCTCCTGCCCCTCAGTGCCGGACAGACACGAGGCCACAGCTCTGACACTCTTGCACCTGCTGAGCCCTGCACTGAGTCCATATCCTTGCCCCAGCCAGATCACAGCAAGAGCACTGGACCACAATCCTACCTGCGACATGACCCTATAGCCTCTCTCTGTCTCCTACATGAAGAGAGATCAAAACCAACTGATAGAAAAGGACCCCAAGGAGGCCAGACATGGTGGCTCATGCCTGCAATCCCAACACTTTGCAAAGCTGAGGCAGGAGACTCGCCTGAGCCCAGGAGTTCAAGACCAGCCCGAGCAACATAGTGAGATCTCAACTACCTGTAGTCCTGGCTACTTGGGAGGCTGAGGTGGGAGGATCACTTGAGTCCAGGAGTTTGAAGGTACAGTGAGCTACAACTGTGCCACTGCACTCCAGCCTGGGCGACAAAGCAAGGTTCCATCTAAAAACAACAACAAAAAAAATGCCGGGTGCGGTGGCTCAAGCCTGTAATCCCAACACTTTGGGAGGCCGAGACAGGCAGATCACAAGGTCAGGAGATCGAGACCATCCTGGCTAACACGGTGAAACCCCGTTTCTACTAAAAAAATACAAAAAACTAGCCGGGTGTGGTGGCGGGTGCCTGTAGTCCCAGCTACTTGGGAGGCTGAGGCAGGAGAATGGCGTAAACCCAGGAGGCGGAGCTTGCAGTGAGCTGAGATCCAGCCACTGCACTCCAGCCTGGGCGACACAGCGAGAGTCTGTCTTAAAAAAGAAAAAAAAAAAAAATTAGCTGTCAAGCTATGAAAAAACATGGAGAAAGCTAAACGCATATTACTAAGTGAAGGACGCCAATGTGAAGAGGCTACAGATGCATGAGTCCAACTACAGGACATTCTGGAAAGTGTGAAACTATGGAGACACTGAAAACATCAGTGGTGGCCAGGAGTTATGGGAGATGGATGGATGGGCAGGGAACAGAGGATTTCAGGGCAGTGACACTACTGTATGTGATGCTACAATGGTGGACATGTGTCATCATACATTTGCCTAACTCATGAACGCACCAAGCCAAGAGTGACCCTCATGAAAACTATGCACTCCAAGTGATGATGGTACGTCAACAGAGGTTCATCAATTGCGGCAAAAACAGCACTTTGGTGGGGGATGTTGATGATAGGGGAAGTTGTGGGGTAATATGGGA
>NW_022321677.1:0-2502 GCF_002776525.5 Piliocolobus tephrosceles | reverse complement strand
TCCCATATTACCCCACAACTTCCCCTATCATCAACATCCCCCACCAAAGTGCTGTTTTTGCCGCAATTGATGAACCTCTGTTGACGTACCATCATCACTTGGAGTGCATAGTTTTCATGAGGGTCACTCTTGGCTTGGTGCGTTCATGAGTTAGGCAAATGTATGATGACACATGTCCACCATTGTAGCATCACATACAGTAGTGTCACTGCCCTGAAATCCTCTGTTCCCTGCCCATCCATCCATCTCCCATAACTCCTGGCCACCACTGATGTTTTCAGTGTCTCCATAGTTTCACACTTTCCAGAATGTCCTGTAGTTGGACTCATGCATCTGTAGCCTCTTCACATTGGCGTCCTTCACTTAGTAATATGCGTTTAGCTTTCTCCATGTTTTTTCATAGCTTGACAGCTAATTTTTTTTTTTTTTCTTTTTTAAGACAGACTCTCGCTGTGTCGCCCAGGCTGGAGTGCAGTGGCTGGATCTCAGCTCACTGCAAGCTCCGCCTCCTGGGTTTACGCCATTCTCCTGCCTCAGCCTCCCAAGTAGCTGGGACTACAGGCACCCGCCACCACACCCGGCTAGTTTTTTGTATTTTTTTAGTAGAAACGGGGTTTCACCGTGTTAGCCAGGATGGTCTCGATCTCCTGACCTTGTGATCTGCCTGTCTCGGCCTCCCAAAGTGTTGGGATTACAGGCTTGAGCCACCGCACCCGGCATTTTTTTTGTTGTTGTTTTTAGATGGAACCTTGCTTTGTCGCCCAGGCTGGAGTGCAGTGGCACAGTTGTAGCTCACTGTACCTTCAAACTCCTGGACTCAAGTGATCCTCCCACCTCAGCCTCCCAAGTAGCCAGGACTACAGGTAGTTGAGATCTCACTATGTTGCTCGGGCTGGTCTTGAACTCCTGGGCTCAGGCGAGTCTCCTGCCTCAGCTTTGCAAAGTGTTGGGATTGCAGGCATGAGCCACCATGTCTGGCCTCCTTGGGGTCCTTTTCTATCAGTTGGTTTTGATCTCTCTTCATGTAGGAGACAGAGAGAGGCTATAGGGTCATGTCGCAGGTAGGATTGTGGTCCAGTGCTCTTGCTGTGATCTGGCTGGGGCAAGGATATGGACTCAGTGCAGGGCTCAGCAGGTGCAAGAGTGTCAGAGCTGTGGCCTCGTGTCTGTCCGGCACTGAGGGGCAGGAGAGACTTGTCAGGCCTCTGGTGGCCTGGGAAGGAGGAAGGAGAGAGAAGGGAAGGAGTCAGGCCGGGCCCCAGGGCAATGGTTTCCTGAACATGACTGGAAACTCTTGGGTCTGATGGTCAGGTGACCCTTTCTCTCAGTTGGCTGGGCCAGAGCCACCCCTGACCTCCCTCCACTTCCTGCACCCTTACTCCCACTGGGGCTTCTGGGCTCAGCAAACAAAAGCACAAGACACCCAGGTCCATCTCAGACGAGCAACAGATGATCTGTAGGTACATCCTGTGCGGTATTTGGGGTACACTAAAAAAAGTCATTGGTCGTTGATGTGAAATTCTGATTTAACCAGGTGCCCTGTATTTTCCCTGGCAACCCTGTCCCCTGTGCCCTTCAGCGGTATCTGGAAATATTTTTGGTTGTCATGATGGGGTGGGGTACAGGCAAGGGGTGCTGCTCAGCATCTGGACAGCCCCCACCATGGAGAATGATGAGGCTGAGAAAGCTCCCCAGGCCAGGGCTCTCCTTTGCAGCTAGTCTCCTGGCAGTCTTCAGGTGTGGCAGGGGTTGGGGTGGGCCTGGGGGTCATGTCCCAGCTCAGTTGGTCCTGAGAAGCTGCTTGGTAGACAGTCACCGGCACAGAGGGCTGGAAAGTGCCCTTGACCCCAGAACCTGGGTCCTGTGAGGACATCCACCCTGTGGGAGGCCAGGGAGTGCTCAGCAGATGGGGGCAGCAGGGGATTTCAGCATGGGTGGGAGTTCCAGCCAAGGCAGGCAGCTGAGCCAGCCCCACCTCAGAGTGCAGGGGTCTTCAGCTTAATCTTCTCTGGGCTCCACTCTTGACTGATGGACCCATGGGGCACCCTGGCCCTACCCTGCCTGTCCTGCCCCAGCTCCTTTCCTTGCCCTGTAGGACTCTGCGGCCTCCCCTGTGCCTGTGTGCCCAGCTTACTAGACCCTGGACCTGCGGTCCCTCAGCTCCACTCTAGTCCCCTTACTTTGTCCCTCTACTCTGCCTGGCGCTGCTCAGCTCCTCCCTGCCTGTCCAGTGCCCAGCACCCTGTGCCCATGACCTCACATCTGTCCCTCTGCCCGGGTCCCCTGCTCACCTGTGTTTTAGTCCATCTTTGTCTGCTGACCCTAATACAGACTTTAAAAATACAAATATGCATGCACGTGGTTAAAAACTTGCTGATGTCAGATGGCTGGGATGAAAGGACTGCCTGCTGCCTTCCCTGTTGTAGTGCTCGGACACCTCTGCAGGGGAAGCTCCTTGCTTCCTTAAAGCCCCCTATTCTTGTTTCCTGGATGTAGTGCCTT